>NC_138575.1:209452767-209681240 GCF_964289735.1 Phaethon aethereus
TCAAAAAAGAAGCTGTCAGTTTAGTATCCAGGGTTTTTCCCATCATTCTCTCCATTGTGATATCCTTTTTCTTGACCTTGTTTCCTCCTGGCACTCAGTGTGACTTGTCATATGATATTCAGTGTGATTATCTTGTCTATATTTTACAATAGAAGGGAAGTGAAAGACTGTATGGTCTATATAAAGTCACAGAAATAGTCCTTTGGATAACTGTAAATCAAATCCAATGTGCTTGAGTAACACCCTAATATTTTAGCCCTTTTCTGTATGCAGCAATCAAGCTAAATTTAGCTGACAAATTTGCATGCTACACGCCCGTATTTTCACCAATACTGAAAGAGAAGGACCTGTTATTGAGTAAATTTGTGGGCAGAAAATCTGTATCCCCTCTGTATTTCAAGTTTCCTTCATATCCTACAGCAGATATACTGTAGCTTTCCTGCCATGACAGTCCTTATTTGGTCTTGTGGTCTTGATTTTTAAAAAACAGAAAGAAAAAGATTGAAAACAGTAACAAGCAAATCTGCTAACTGTAGCCATAAATTATTTTCAGTTCGAATTACTATTTGTTAATTAAGAAACATAATAGCTTTCATTAGTTTTTGTCTCCAGTTTGCCTAGAAGAATCAGGTATTATTGCTTATGTTGATTAGTGGGACCACAATAAGAAGCAGAAATAGTTTAATCTTTGTAGATCTGCGTTATCTGCTTTAATAAAATAACACTCTACACATTGCTTATTTATTAGCACCACAGAGCTCTCTGTTGCTGCTTCCTTTTCTGCTGCAGACACTATTCATCCCAGTGACTTCAATAACCATTTTTCCCATGGGCTCATTACTTTGTTTTCTATGAGAATCTTCCCCCCAGTCCAACTTCAATTGAAAAGATATTTCTATTTGCTAAGTTAAGGGCTTGAAATGTCTTTACTTGTCATATCTGAACTGTAAGTAACTACACTCTGCATGACTTATAACCAGCTCAAAGTCCCAGGAGCGAAACTGGTCACAGATATGGGTAAGAACACTTTTTGGAAGGAAGGCACTGTTGTAAAATTCTGAATTTTCCAAAGAAAACATTAATCTAAATAAATGGTGCAATCTAACAAAGTGTTGTAACATTAGAGTTTCTCCTTCAACTGTGTTTAGCTGTCCATTGTGGTAAATAGCCTTGCAAGAGTTCTGCACCTAAAGAAGAGAAAGAAGAGATTACAAAGAATACTTGGTACTTGTGTTTAGGCAACTGAACTGATCTGTAGGTATGAGAAAAACCATACAGCACTGTAAGAAGACTTGAACTATAAGCAACTAGACACTGGTTGTGCAGTATTGCTTTGTGTTATGTTAAACAAAATAGTTCAGTGTTATTTTTTTCACCTGGTTCCCCATGCATTTATTCATTTACTGTCTTTCTTCCTGTAAGTTCTTTGGGAGAAAACTTTAATTTTTATCATGTATATAAAATGCCTAAAGCAAAAGGTCTACTAGTGGTAGTACTGAATAACTCATAACAGTTGATGGTTGAGGAGGAAGAATAAAACGGAGGAACTGGCTTTCAGGGGTATTTAAGCAACATCCTGTGACCTCTATAGTTTAATCCATTATTTCAAACATGAAAGTTGTTTTCATTTTTAGGAACAGAAAATCAAATTTATGGAACAATAGGGAGCAATATCCCCAGACTAGACTTCAGAAATGAAGGGCTGAAAAGACAGAAAGGTTTGGAAAGAAATTGGTTCTAGTTAGTGATGGTGATAGAAACTGATGGGCAAAAAAAATCATGTGGGTTCTGCAGTGAATGACCATTCTGGTTTTGGTCCACAGGCAGACCAAATTTCCTTTTTTTTTTTTTCTAGAATATCATCTTGCTCAAAGAGGAAAGAGGTTATTAAGGTGTTAAATTGTAATGTCTTGGTATGGCATGTAGTAATTAATAAGTTAAAGTCGAAAAAGTGTTGCAGGAAAAAAGGCCCAGTGCCCTAGGTATTGAAGATCAACTATAGGCAAGACTGAATATTTTATAATAGATAGAATAAGCATTGCTATGGCAATAGTCAGTTCTATTTTAAGACTCCAAGATCATAGCAAGCTATGAATATTCATAATACCATTTTTGCTGTTAATCTGGGGAAATCTTTCCTGGGCTTAAAATACAGATTAAAATTGACAGGAAAGAATAGCAGGAGGGGAACAGGGGGAGAGAAAGAAAAAAAAATTGGCTAAGAAAATTTGTTGAAGCAGTGTGAGAGAGAACGAAAGATCAAGCTTATCTGGGGAAGGTTGTAAACAACCTGGAAGTATTCAGCAATTAGAAAGAATATCTGCACAAGCAAGGAGAAAGAATTTGAGAAATAATTTTAGTATAAATTCACTGACCAATTGAAACAGAACAATGAGAATAAAAATAAATCAGAACAGGAGAAATCTGGGAAGTGGTGTTTCTGCTTTCTACAATATATAAACAAATTCAAATATATAAATACATAAATATATAAATATTATGTAAATATAAGACTAAAAACATTGATTTTTGAAACTTTTTTTTTAATCCCAAATGAAAATTAAAATCCTTCTTCACCAGTTTTATTGAGTTCAGATTCTACACTTGTGGAATATTTTTTGAGTGAATTGTTATATTATTCCCAAAACCAAATATTTCACGCTGCTCCTTGGGTCCAACTTCTTTTCCTTTCTGCCTGTCAAAAAGAAGGGCAATAATCATTGCCTGGAGAACTGAGAGTCTGGGTACATAGTGACATTGGTACCAAGAGGTATGTGAGCAACATGAAGACCATCCAGTTGGGCATCCACTTGTTCTATTTTCTGGAGATCCGTTACTTTCACCTGGAGAGTAAAAGAATGGGGAAACCTATCAGGTAGCTGGGCAGTTTGTACATCAAGGTCTACCATAAGTGATGTGGATTATAAGATGCCAAGCACAAACCTAAGCTGATGCCATGTATAGCTCATCTGGATTGCAAGCAGCAGAGTCACATCAGCACCAGTCAGTCTGGAGGAATGGCAACACTAATTAGCTCAGGTGCAATGCCGTACTGAGTTCCCTGCACATCACAGGACCAGGCAAGATTGCCAGCTTGTTCAGTGATGTCTTAGACACCTCAGTATCATTGGATTGTGTAGACAAGCCTTAAGAGACCTGAGAGCAATGGAAAGAAAAAAACGACAACAAAGTGAGTTTTAGTAATCTACATGCTTGTTTTCCAGCCCAATTTCCAACAGAAAACATGTAACCTTGAAGAGGGTCAGGAGGATGGAGGCACAGGTGGTGTTCTCCTAAATCCTTGCAGTCAGTGGAAAATCTCTGTTAGAAGTCATATTTAAATAGGAGTTTAAATGGAATGGTTATTTCAAACAGCAGGGGTGATCAGAACTTCATGTAACCTACTGGAGATGAAGATTGACTTAATATTGTAAAAGAGTCTCTGGATACAAAATTACTCTGAATAAGCTGTTTAGATGTCTGAAGTAGAATTAAGGAAAGGATATTAAAAATGTGGCAGGCAATAACTATCATAGTACTTGATTATTTGGAGACATTCTTCAAGGAGTTAAATGCTTACAAATATAACTGGACATTTTTCATTCTAATGGGCATGTAATATGTTTAAATTTACTGTAGAGACCATATTGACATGCAGTAACAATCACTGAACTCTCTAGTTACCAAGTATCATGTCACACTGAGTGCACTTTATTCTCAGATAACACAAAAAAAAGCTGAAACTAATGCCAGAACTCTGACTTTATAAATCTCTCTGAAAAACACCTGCCAATGTTCTTCATACTGATACTTTTGAAAAACTGGGCTGATATGAACCTAATGTGCAGGAACCATCCATTTGCTCAGGTATGATGCTAATAAGGAATAAATTGATGATATCATGCATACTGGAGAGATCAGGAATAAACTACATGTTAATAGCTTGTTCTCCATCTTTTTCACAAGACAAGGTCCTATCATAAAGATACATGGAAGGGAAACATCCAGCAAGACTTCACCAAAACAAAGCAAAGCAAACCAGAAGCACTAAGTCTTCAGAATCAATCAAACTCATGTATTGTACAGGTCATCACTGCCTTGATTCCGATATCGTCTTGCTGACATTGAGCACCTACATGATAAAGTAGTGTTTTGTCTAAGAGAAACAAAATTGGATGAATAGTGATCGGAATTAAGCAATTCAGACTAGTACATTTTGCTTTATGTGTTTCCACAGGGATTATATTACAGACCAAACATTTGTAAAACACAGAATAGCTTTTAAATAAAATTTTGGGGAGATTATTAGAAGTTAGAAGGAAGAAAATGAGCCACAACTGCCTATTCAATGATGGTGTTCATCTCTAGACACTATAGTTGTTAAAAGGGAGCATGTTAAGCATTTAAACCCTCTGTGATTCTATCACCAGTTAGTCTAAATGAGTGTCACACTTTCAAAGTCAACAAAGCTAAGAAATGACAGTCTGTACTTCAGAAAGTTTAACAATACTTCCTGGCCAATGCACCTAACACTTCTAGCATGGTTCAGTGGCCTAAGGATAAGTGCATAGTGCCATTTTAGCTGCTAGGGACTATCCCACCTGGCCTGAAATAGCATCTTCCTAAGGGTGTATATGACCCATTCTATCAGCCTGTTACATCAGCCACATCACAGAGAGCCTTCAGTGGCACTTCACACTTCTGTTTAGGAAGCTGAATGCTGCCCTAGCAGGTTAATTTAGCTAGCAAAAGAAGGAAGCTAATTTGGTTCGGGTTGATAATCTTCCTGATATTTGCCTAAAACTACATTTGTGTATCTAGATCAAGATGAACAGATCTTCAACAAGGCCAAGTGGAGGGTCCTGCACCTGGGTCAGGGCAGCTCTCAGTATCAGTAGAGGCTGGGGGAGTAAGGGATTGAGAGCAGCCCTGCCGAGAAGGACGGAGGGGTATTGGTGGAGGAAAAATGGGACAGGAGCCAGCAATGTACGCTCGCAGCTCGGAAGGCCAATAGGATCCTGGGCTTCATCCAAAGCAGCGTGGCCAGCAGGTCGAGAGAGGAGATTCTGCCCCTCTACTCCACTCTGGTGAGACCTCACCTGGAGTACTATGTTCAGCTCTGGACCCATCAGCACAGGAAAGACATGGCCGTGTTGGAGCTGGTCCAGAAGAGGGCCACAAAAATGGTCAGAGGCATGGAACACCTCGCCTCTGAGGACAGGCTGAGAAAGTTGGATTTGTTCAGCCTGGAGAAGAGAAAGCTCCAGGGAGACCTTCTTGCAGACTTCCAGTACTTCAAGGGGGCTGATAAGGAAGATGGGGACAGACTTTTTGGCCAGGCGTAGCAATAGGACAAGGGGTAATGGTTTTAAACTAAAAGAAGGCAGATTAAGACTAGATCTAAGGAAGAAATGTTTCCCAATGAGAGTGGTGAAACCCTGTCCCATGTTGCCCAGAGAGGTGTTAGATGCCCTATCTCTGGAAACATTCAAGGTCAGGTTGGAGTGAGCTCTGATCAACCTGATCTAGCTGAAGATGACCCTGCTCATTGCAGGAGAGTTGGATTAAATGACCTTAAAAGGTCCCTTCCAACCCAAGCTATTCTATGATTCTATGATTCATATTTCCTATGAAAGGCAATGGGACTAGGCAACTAGACTTTCCTATAAAGGAAACTTGCTCAAGGCTGTGAGCTTGAGTAAAAGATTTAGGTCTTTTGTTCAGACATTCTGAAGGGAATTTGTCAAATTAAACTGAATGTTGTCAATATAAAACAGGACCATTTTATAAGCAGTTAAAGTGGAACACATCAGAATCACAGAAAGGTTGATGTTGAAAAGGACTTCTGGGGGTGATCTGGTCTAATCCCCCTGCTCAAGCAGAACCATCTAAAGCCAGTTGCCAAGGACCATGTCCAGAAGGGGAACTTTAGTCAGAAGTAAAACACATCGTCTACCTAGTCATCTAGGGCTTTTTATACTCAGCATCTACAGAGCATCACGACTCCATGGCCTGATGAAATGTCAGATTCCACTCCAGACTTAGACACATGAACTTAGATTTCTACAGCCTGTGTCAACACATGAATTTGATGTCTAATATTGACTATAGTCAGTAAAGAGCTACTCAAAAGGGTTTAAAGAGCTAATCAGCAGACTATGTAAAGTTATCAGCATTAGGACAGGTTCTTTAAATTCTACCAACTGTCATGACTAAACCTCCACAGAGACACTGAGGACACTTGTAGACACTTATATTGCAAACAAATTTTGATGTCCAAGTTCACAGCTGAATTCCAACCCTTCTCTTCTCTTGGAGAAGTTTTTGTAGTTCACTAAATAGTGTTTCGTTTCTGTTTTGATACATTTTGCAATCTGAAGTCAAGGTTTGACTCTGATTAGGAAAAAAGAGGCCTTCATAACAATAGCTATTAAAAAAGGTGCATATGTGAAAAAAAATATAGATGCAAAAGGAAAGAATCTTCTAAAGATAAACAAATGTTCCATGAGCAACAGAATCACCTGAGACATTACTTGTGAATTCACAGCTTGAGTATGAAATTGATGTTTAATACTGAATGAGTTCTTTTTCTCCACTAGTTGACACACTGTCCTTTACCCCAATTTCACTAGTTTAAAGTAATACTTTTGTGACCTCTGTCACTGTCAAATTTGGCTAAAATTGGTAGTAGTGATTGGGTAAATGATCCCATGAGTTTATTTAAGAAACAAAGTCACAAATGAACTTGATAATGTGAATTTCAGTTTCTGCTATCAAGCCCCTCTTAAAAGGTCCTTGACCTTCTCTTCTTTGCAGTGGTGATAAACAACTCTTTCCTTTCTGTATCTCCCCCCACATCAACATACTCGTTCTCCAGTGTTGTAGAAGAGAAGGTAAAACCCTACAGTTTCCTCACAGAGAAGCTGAGGAATTGAAACAGGCAAACAGACAGTCTCTGTCTCACAGATTGCAGCTGTACACAAGTTGAAAACATCTGTCTTCAACCTTGGCTTCTTACAGCTTGAATACATATGACAAGTTAGCCTGGGAGGCTCTTACATTCTTACATGGAGTTGGGGAGTCTGTTCTCCTGCAGGGACATATCAATGGAAATGTTTTGCTATGCCACTATCATAGGATAATATTTGAGAAAACAGAAAGCAAGCTGATAACAGCTAATAATTGCAAAAATACCATGTCTAATGTTGGAAAAAGCACTGGCAATGACAGAAGCATGTCATTTTTCAAAACTTAATTCGATGGTTTTACCTAATACCTTTAAAAGTTATTTTGCTTGTCAGTAAATATGACTTTGGATTGCTGTTACAAATGACCCGATATCTGTGTTCCTGGATTCAAATCTACTCTAACTGACATCCATTCTCTAGGAGAATTCAGACAGCTTCAGTGATATGACCATGAAGAAAGAAATCACTAACTGGGTTTTCAAACTGTATAGGAAATGGGTCATGCAAATTCTAGCTCTTCACCAACTAAGGATTAACCTGAATAGAAAATGAAAAGGTGATGACAACGTGGCTGTAATGATTTAGAAAAGCTTCAGAAGGCTTTCAGAATTTTTTTCATCATGAGCAAGATGGTTTTGCACTCCCTAAAAGCCTATTTGTTTTAAACTAAAAGGAAAGATTTTCTTGTAAGTCAGGGGATGAGTGCTTTTTTTTCTTTCCTTTTTTTTTTTAATTCCATGAGCTATAAGAGAAATAAAGACAGTTTTCTCATTTCTTCTGCAAAGATAAAACCGAGATAGTGTCCCCCAAGGCATGTTGAAGAAATAGAGACAGAAATTTAGGCCAAAGTATTGTCAGGTTACAAAGCAAGATAGCTGTCAACAATTATCTTTTGGTTAAAATTGTCTGCTGACCTGGATTTTGTCAAATGGGTTTTGATGGTTCAAGGTGACTGACAATTACTGTTGCATCGTTTATGTTCATTATTTCAGGTTAAAGTATTTGTGGTTGCACAGTTCTGTAAATGAAACATTAGACGAGTTTTTTTGTGACGCGGTGAAGATACTTGGCAATTTTATGACCTTCACACAGTAATAAAAAGGTAAGAGTCAACCATTAAAGTCAGTCCAACTGTATATAGCACAGAACTTTGAGATGTAAGAAAGGAATCACAGAATCATAGAAATATTAACCTCTGAAGGCCATCTAGTCCAGCTGCCAATTCAGAGATAAACTAATGTACTGGGTCTGGCTGGGGTGGCATTAACTTTCTTCCTAATAGCCCATACAGTGCTGTGCTTTGCATTTGTGTCTAGAACAGTGTTTATTAGAGACCAGTGTTTTGGTGCTTGCACAACATCAAGGCTGTCTCTCCAGCTGTCCTCTCAACCTTCAAAGATTAGTAGGCTGGGGATTGGCAAGAGTTTGGGAGCGGATATGGATCCAAACTGACCATGGGGATATTACAGACCATATGATGTCATGCTTAACAATAAAAGCTAATGGAAAGGAAGCAGGGGAGGAATTAATGGTTCTGGCATTTGTTTTCCAAAGCAACTAATATACGTACTGAGGCCCTGCTTCCCAGGAAGTGGCTGGACGTCTGCCTGCTGATGGGAAATACTGAATAAATTACTCTTTTTGCTTTGCTTCCATGCACAGCTTTTGCTTTTCTTATTAAACTGCCTTTATTACAAGCCATGAGCTTGTCCATCTTAATTTCTTCACTTGTCCTGTTGAGAAGGGGGAGTAAGAGAGTGACTGGGTGGGAGTTTGGCAGCCAGACAAGGTCAACCACCACAGCAGCCACAAACACTAGATCAGATCAGCCCTGGCTTTGCCAACCATGGCATGAAAACCTCCCAGGATGGAAATTTCACCACCTTTCTGAGTAACCTGTTCCTGGGCTGCACAAGCTTCCTACAGATTTTCTTTTTCCTGATATCCATCCTGAATAACCAAGACAAAATTTTGAAGTATTATCCCTTGTTATATTGTTTGGTACTACCAAAACCAATCTGGATGTAACATCTTCATGACTGGCCTTACTTGTATCAAGTAAATGGGGCATGGCCCCATGGCCCCAAGTATTAATGTCCATAGAATGTACCAATTCTGTAGTTTGCATTTTTCCTAAGAACTTGTGACCAAATAAAAAATGAAATCACTACCAGTTCCCATTTATAGATGTAGCACAAAAAGATTAAGGTCTAGATCAAAAGAGGAACTTGTGATTGTTAATGCTTCAATGCCCAAAAGTTAAAGGCTTTTCTGAGTGTAGAACTTAAAATTAAAGCCAAACATTCCCTACTTAGTGAAAAGAAAACTTTCAGGTCTGTAGGAATAGGATCCACAATAAGCAGCTAGCAGCTGCTTGTTGAAGTACAATAATAACTTGTGAAGAAGGGTAAAATAATATACATTTAGGTCTTCTCAAGAGCAGAGCACACCGTAAAGTTAAGAAAGTACTTGATTTCACACAGTCTAGAATAGTTGGTGTCACAGTCTGCCCTGAGAAATATACCCAGTACAGTGCTTTTCTCCAATATGTAGATGGATCTGGACCATTTGGGACCCAGGTATCAGCTGGTTCACACCTACTAATTCAAAGCATGAGTGGATAAAATCATACTTCTCAGTATACATCAGTAATCTTCTATGTCTCACATAAACATAAATTTAGGTTCTGCATCAAAATTAATTCAGTCAAAACACAGTTTCTAGCTCATTTCTTTGAACATGCATCTCTCTTAGTCTTCTCTCCTAAGAGTTGTGTTGTTACTGTTGCTGAATAGATATATTTTATATGAAGCCTAATAGTTGTAGTATTTGCCAAAGTTTGAAAGACCCTTCAAGCCAGAGCTCCTGTTTACCGGGATAGCACTCTACCTGTTGAAGTGCATAGACCCTTCTCTCCCACTTGTAAAGTGTCTTTGTGGATTCAAAATGCAGCATCTGTGGCAGCTGGATGAAAACAGACAAGTGAAATAATAATTTCTTATTAGTCTAGTGGTCTAAATAGGTGAAAGGAAGTCTGAACTAAGCTGCTGTTCTTGGAAAACTGGTGTATTTTACTTTACACGATCAACAGTTGAGGAAGAAACAAGTCATTTTAATCTCACTGTAACTGACTGATATCACTCAAAGATTCTGGCAAAGCTGGTAATTCAGTCTGTATCATTTAAGTGCTCATCTAGCAACTTTCTTTTAAAATCATCTCTCTTCTTAGCCCAGACTATGTAAAAATATATTTTCAGTGCATCTGGTTGCAGTTGGAATCTCATTTCCAAGGGAAATCCCAAATGCTCCTAAGAAAAATCAATTTATACAGTTATAATAAGGGAGGGGAAAACAAAATACCTCTAAACTATACAAAGATGAAAACTTTAGTTTTTCATTTGTTTTCACAGTGTCCCAACACTTAAAATAGACATGTTATGTGCCCCCTCAGAGAAGATGTGAAGCACTAAGATATTTGTGTACAGAGCTACAGTTCAAAAGCTTCTAATGAAAAGGGTGGAATGACCATTTTCAGTGTTTCAAAAAGTTTCATGTGCCTTGTATTTCATCTTATTTCAATTGTCTCACCAGAAAATAGGCACCTGTAATGAGAATATATATATATATATAGATCATGGACAACTGGATCACAGTAGTTATTTAAGCAAAGAGAAAAGGAAGTTTGGACTTCAAGGGAATTACTTCCTTCTTCCTCTTCTTCTTTTTTTTTTTTTGGTGGAACGCGAAAGTTGTTTGAGGGTGTTAAACTCTGGACTGGACATATTGGTCCCTCACAGAGACATTGAAGTAAATTTTCCTTTTAACTGCACACCAATGAAGTAAAAAGGGACAGGTGATGTATAGATGTAATTTAGAGCACAGTTTAAACTATTCTGTGAAGGAGATAGATACACAAGTGAAGTTATAGTGTCAGCAGGACCCATGGGAACAGTACAGGCCTTGACTAATTTATGAAGGAAATAAACTAGACTCTGGGATTAATTTTAAGCATCTTCATACTCTATTTAAAACAGTTTTTGATAACATTTAACCTAAGTGTTTATGTGCTTGCTTGTTTTTCTGGTGTTACTGAATCTTCTCCACTCTGAACCCAACACTATTGAATTCAATGGGAATTGTTTCACTGACTTCCTCAGGGTAAATGGTAGTCTTATTGTAATAAAGTTTCTCATTTCTGTGGTCAAATATACCTTTGTAAGAGTAGCACTACAGTGTCAAGAGATGAAGTGACAGTACAGTATTTCTTGTTTGTTAGTTTGTGTTTCATTGGCAATAGTATCTGTCTGATTGCCTACAATTATTTAAATACACCTCTGAACATGGGAGCCTTGAAAAGAATAAACTTTATCAAAAGGCTGCTCTGCAGCCTCTGATTACTACACCTATGTTTGCTTCTGCAGAAGCTTTCTTGTCTCACAAACACTGATCTCTCTGTTGGAAGTAATTGCTCCCCTGAGCTTGTCAACAGCTTTTAGAAACAAGAAGCTCCGGGGATACAACTCTCCTGGTGCCTCTGAAATGAAATGTTTCCCTCTGAGTTTACCTCTTTTAAAAAGATCAGGAGCTTTTTAAAGAATTTTTTCCCCTTTAAATTGTAACTCTTTGTTCTATCTGCGATTTAGGTAAGAGAATGCATAGACAATCTATAAAAGCATGTCTGCCGGCATGAGCTGTCACAGGTGCTTCATGAGCTCATCTGGCATAGCACATGTTTGGAAGGCCTAGGGAGATACCACCATTCCAGTCCCATTTAATGTACTGTACTAATTGGCATGTGGCTCTCTTAATTAAAGTAGGTCTGGGGCCATTTTTCAGGGTTCTATATGTGCACAGAAAGCACTGCTTCTGGAGCACACCTGCAAATCCACCTAATTATAAGTCAGGATAAAAATCTGGTCAATTTATGTCAGCTGGAGCTAAGTTTAGTTATTCTTCTTTCTCCTTATTTTGCAGTTAAACAGGGTCTTGATTGGAGAGAGGTATAGATAAAACAAGGCAAGGAAATCTTCTCATGCCTAAAGAAAAAGGAATACAGTTCTGTGGGTCACATTATAAAGGAGGACTCATAGTGCCATGTAATCATTAACTTTCTCTCTCTTTATCAGTATCAATTACATCATATCAGTGTCCACTGGTGCAGGGAATAAGAGCCTTCAGTTGTTCTCCTATGTGGCAAAATGTTGTGCTCATATTGCTAAGTCACACAGCAGGCATGTTCATTTTACAGAAAGGTGAATGTATTTGAGGTAACAAAGGTCAAGGGACTAGTTGTATTTTTAAAATTTTCTCTGACTCTGATGTCCAATAAATAACCTTTACTGAAGGGAGCTTACTGCTGGGGACTTTGTGAACAGGCCTGTCAGTTGTGTTGAATTAAACCATAAAGGTTTGAGCCATACACTATTTTCTGAGCTGCAGCTGATCCTACAAAACTCATTTCACTTCGTACCATAATTCAGACACAGTTTGTATTCCCAGAGCACCCCAGACTGGTGCTCACAGAAAGCAGGTTGGCAAAAATGCTTTCATATGTGCTCCTATTTTTTTTATTTTTGGTATCAAATGTCTGGCATTGCTTAAACAGAATGTGTCCATGGGTGTGTAATTTGTTGTTACATCAATTTTTTCTTTAATTAATACCTTCATTACTTAATTTTCTTTCCCTTAGAAAAATGTTTAATTTGCTGCTGAGTTTTACTGAGATGTTTGACTTTTTTCTGGGTCAGAACTAAGTGAAGGTTCTCAAAAGACTTTTAGGTTGGTTTTTTTTAAAGCTCTTGCAATTTCTGAATACTTACATGAATCATTTGCCTCTACCTTTTTCTTCCTTATATGATATTCAGGGTATTTCATCCTCTCTATCAGAAGTGATATACATCTTGAAAGTTCCTCTTGCATTGTGTTAACAGTTGTGCCATATATCTGTCTCCTACATTTTTGGAAGATTCTTAGATGGCACATAATGTTTTCTTTTTGTTGGTTCACACACAGTGTTTTGCAACAAATTCAAAGTCACAAAACAGTTGTCATGCAGTACTACCTCAGAACAGCCATGTGTCTACTGAAGTATAACTCAAATCTACTTTCTCAAAAGTAAGAATGCCATTAAAAAAAAAACAACAAACAAAAAACTTCCCTGGAAATAAACAGGAAAATATACAGAAAACTATGAATATTTTCTGCATTTTCCATGAACAGAAGATTTTACAAAAAGATCTACTGATTACTAACCTTTCTAGTTTCTCAAATTTGGTGTCATAAGGTCAAACATTTACCACCTGAAAAGTTCAAGGAATCAGTGGTTACATTCTCACATCTACCATAGTCATTGTGTAGCACAGTGGGTTAATGACATCACGGTTTACTGCTGGAAAGATATCTTCCTTCTTTTCATAACATGATGTGAAATCTTTTTTCTAATTAATGAGTTGCATAATATCACTGTATAGCTGTATGTATGATAGAGATGGGAAACATTGCCATGACATCTCAACTGCGGCTAAAGACCTTCAGTTTGAGAGAAAAAAGAGTAGTGTTATGCTGTGGGGTTTATCCAGAACGATAAGAGGCCTACTGCTCTCAAAATACAGCAAAAACATTGGTCTGCAGCTGCCAGAGAATTCTTTAGCTGAACTTGGCATTAAGCAGCACTCATTCCTGCTCAAGCTCCTGGCAGTTTGGCAGGAAACACTCTGCCCTCCACGGGTTCTTTGGAGATGTTTTGGGGTATTTATTCCCTCAAAAGTGTATGCACCACTATAATATTTACACTGTCTACTGTAAGATCTCAGTTCCATCCTCAGTTCACGTCCTGCTCTCAAGATTGAACAGCCTTCAAAATAAACAATAGATTTATTAAGCATCACCTAAACTCAGGACTCCACCCAAAACTCTGTAAAGAACGGGTAAGCCACAAATCAATACATAAGACTGTCTTGGCTTTGTTGAATAACCCGATACTCCTCTAGCTGTATGACCTGGAAATAAGCCCTATTGTTTGTGTAAACAACAACGTAGTTCTGCAGGCGTCCCTAAGACCTTAAACGTAAACTAGCCTGCCATCCCTCACCATTGTGTTGCAAGGTCTCCTTTAACAGTTTCCCCAGATTTCTGCCTAGTTTCTATAATTTAAAGATCTCATCCCCTGGGAATAACCTATCTTTTCAGTGTGGATATTTTAATCTATTTTTTTCCTCTATTTTTCTCACATTTGCCTTCTGTTTTCAAAACAGGCACAGTTTTACTGATTCATCTCCCTCTACTTCCCCTGTCTTTCAAAGCTGATTTTAAAAGATCTGTGCAGCTATCCTGTTGTCTTTCCCTCGGGCTGAAAGCCTTATCTACTTACATGTTATTATATTTGGGTCATTCCTACTCAGCCTCATAGTCAGCTACCTTTGTCAAACACAGACTGTTTAATTCCCTAATCCCAGCTGGAACCTTACTGCCTTATACTGAGTACTAAACAAACTGAGACTGACTTGGTGTCTGGTATATTACCAGCTCTTTGAAGAGACCACACATGTTTCATTTTCTATAAAAATGAGAACTGTGGTAGAAAAGCACTTCAGGTACATTTATGAGACTGAATATCCCTCCCCTGTCATCCTGCTAACTTTCTATTTATCAGTATTCCTTTATCACAGTTGCATATAATTTACATTAAGAAGAAATTCCCTACTGAAAGGAATAAAGAGTATCTAAAAGTTATGAAAATGCCCCAGATGAAGTGGGCACAAGCATATATAGCAGTAGGTAGTTAGTAAATCGAGATTATTATCAATACAGCAGTAAAAAACACTGATCCTGCCACATAGAGAAAAGAAGGCAACAATCTTAAGAAATGAACACAAAACAAATTTGAATGCTATTGGAATGTAAATATTAGAAGGAGACTTCAAGGGCTAGGATCTGAAAACCCAGCAAACTCCCTGTACTACTCCAGATCTGAAATGCTGAAAGTAAACTGGACATTATAAAAAATCTTCTTTTTAAAACAGTTTACACAATAAAAAAGTTTTGCATGATAATATTTACAGTCAGAGTGAGCAGTGATGGCATAATTTTTAATGAATTCTCTGGGAGTAAAACAATGAAAAAACACAGTCTCTAACCAATACAGATTGTGTGACGAATGGCAACATATTTCCAGAGAAACTCAGATTTTATGGGGAATACAGCCAGAATATATTCAGCTCATGAAACAAAACAACCTTGCGTTGTTGGATAAAGTAGCAATAGCAATACCAAATTGTATCCAAGGAAAAGGAGTCTGATTTCTCTAGTGGCAGCCTTATCAACCTAACTTCAGAAACTTACCTTTCCCATGGAAGGTATCTCCAATCATATCTTTGGGATTGGATAGCCCCACTGTGAATAAGTGCAGTGTGCACACAGTAATTATAAGTGCAGCATATAGCTTTTTACTGTCTGAGATGGTATTTATGTTAAAATTTCTTATTTACAAAAGTATTTTGCCATAATATTTTTTTTTCCCCTTTGTGTTTTTTGGACCCAAGACAAGGGATCACATCCTTTTGCTCATTTATTTTATTACTAAACACTATTCCAAACCAGCCCAAAGTGAGGTGCTTGGAATTCATCATACTTAACTTTGGCTGCCATATAATTACATCCTGTTGACTCCTCTCAGACCCACACTGGGGGTCCAAATTAAAGCTTTGGAAGGACTGCAAGAATTTCCATTAATGTCAGTGTTTTTCTGGCTCAAACATGCAGTGTTTTGACCGTATTTTCTACCACTAAAAGTGTAGCCAGAATTTTTCTCTATCAGAAAAGATCATTGAAATATTTTAGAGAGAGAAAGCATCAGTTCCTAACAAATGTGTTCATTTTCCCCTGTTCTTTGGTCTGCCCGTTCCTCTGAGCAGTAAATTAAAAGGAACAGATGTATAATTTGGGAAGTTTTCCAGATTCTGTTTTTTTCTCCGAAGTGAAACATTAAACAATGACTGCTGTATACAATATTTGTCTATACCAGTTTCACTAAAAATCCTAATTCTGTGCTGCATGCACTGTGAATATACCTGTATTAGGTTTGGGTGGAAAAGCTTTGTTAGCAGTGGGGGCTGCAGGGGTGGCTTCTGAGAGAAGCTGCCAGAAGCTTCCCCTGTGTCCAACAGAGCCAATGCAGCCGGATACAAGATGGACCCACCACTGGCAAGGACAAGCCCATCAGTGATGGTGGTAGTGCCTCTGGGGAACAGAGTTAAGGAGAGGAAAGAAAAAACTGGCACGGGGCATTTGCAGCCAGAGAGAGGAGTGAGAAGATGTGAGAGGAGCAGCCCTGCAGCCCCCAGCCCAGAGCAGGAGGGGCAGGAGGGCTCCAGGCACCCGAGCAGAGGTTCCCCGGCAGCCCCTGGGGAAGCCCACGGGGAGGCCGGCTGTGCCCCTGCGGCCATGGAGCTCCACGGGGGAGCAGATCTGCACCCGCACCCGGGGAGGGCCCCACGCCGGAGCAGGGGGATGCCCGAAGGAGGCCGTGACCCCGTGGGCAGCCCGCGCTGGGGCCGGCTCCTGGCAGGGCCTGTGGCCCCATGGGGAGAGAGAGGAGCCCCGGCTGGAGCAGGTTTGCTGGCAGGACCTGGGACCCCGCGGGGGCCGGGCTGGAGCAGCCTGTTCCTGAAGGACGGCACCCGTGGGGGGACCCAGGCTGGAGCAGCTCGTGAAGAACTGCAGCCCATGGGAAGGACTCACGTTGGAGAAGTCCATGGAGGACGGTCTGCTGTGGGAGGGATCCCAGGCTGGAGCAGGGCAGAGTGCGAGGCGTCCTTCCCCTGAGGAGGAAGGAGTGGCAGAGACCAGGTGTGATGAACTGACCACAACCCCCATTCCCCGTCCCCCTGTGACACTTGGGGTGAGGAGGGAGAGAAAATCATGTGTGAAGTTCAGTCTGGGAAGAAGGGAGGGATGTGGGTAAGGTGTTTTAAGATTTGGGTTTATTTCTCATTATGCTACTGCTATTTTCACTAGCAATAAATTAAACTCATTTCCCCATGTTGAGTCTGTTTTGCCCATGACAGTAATTGCTGACTGATCTCTCCCTATACTTGTCTTGACCCAAAAGCTTCTTGTTATATTTTCTCTCCCCCATCCAGCTGAGGGCGGGGAGTGATAAGAGTGGCTTTGGTGGGCACCTGGAGTCCAGCCAAGGTCAACGAACCACAATACCGAATACGAGGGAGATTTTTTTAATATATATTATTTCTGGACACTTGGGAATCTGACCTTTAATCAGAAATTTGTAATCATTTACAATGTAGACACCTATAACTGAGTTTGCCGTTGAGTCTCATTTTACAGTTTGTGGCGAGAAACAGGTTGTGATTTACCTCAAGCTGCAATAAATATTTCAAATACATTAGATGTATTAGGTCCTATAACATCTATTTCACAGAATCACAGAATCATTAAGGTTGGAAAAGTCCTTTAAGATCATCAAGTCCAACCATCAATGCAACACCACCATGTCCACTAAACCATGTCCTGAAGTGCCACATCCACACGTTTTTTGAATACTTCCAGTGATGGTGACTCCACCACCTCCCTGAGCAGCCTGTTCCAATGCTTGACCACTCTCTCAGTCAAGAAATTTTTACACCCTTCCAGGTAGCTGTAGAGAGCAATGAGGTCTCCCCTCAGCCTCCTCTTCTCCAGACTAAACAACCCCAGTTCCCTCAGCCGCTCCTCATAAGACTTGTGCTCCAGACCCCTCACCAGCTTTGTGGCCCTTCTCTGGACATGCTCCAGCACCAAAATGTCCTTCTTGTAGTGAGGGGCCCAAAACTGAACACAGGATTCAAGGTGTGGCCTCACCAGTGCTGAGTACAGGGGCACGATCACTTCCCTACTCCTGCTGGACACACTATTGCTGGTACAGGCCAGGATGCTGTTGTCCTTTTTGGCCACCTGGACACACTGCTGGGTCATGTTCAGCCGACTGTCAACCAGCACCCCCAGGTCCTTTTCTACTGGACAGCTCTCCAGCCACTGCTCCCCAAGCCTGTAGCGTTGCATGGGGTTGTTGTGGCCGAAGTGCAGGACCCAGCATTTTGCCTTATTAAACCTCATACAGTTGACCTCTGCCCATCGATCCAGCCTGTCCAGATCCCTTTGCAGAGCACTCCTACCCTCCAGCAGATCAACTTTCCCACTCAACTTGGTGTCATCTGCAAACTTACTGAGGGAGCACTTGATCCCCTCATCCAGATCATCAATAAAGATATTGAACAAGACCAGCCTCAGAACCGAGCCCTGGGGAACACCGCTTGTGACCGACCACCAGCCAGATTTAACTCCATTCACCACAAGTCTCTGGGCTCGACCATCCAGCCAATTCTTTACCTGGTGAAGAGTACAGCTGTCTAAGCCACAAGCCGCCAGTTTCTCCAGGAGAATGCTGTGGGAGACACTGTCAAAGACTTTCCTAACGTCCAGGTAGACAACATCCACAGCCTTTCCCTCATCCACTAGGTGGGTCACCTGGTCATAGAAGGAGATCAGGTTGGTCAAGCAGGACCTGCCTTTCATGAACCCATGCTGGCTGGGCCTTATCCCTTGGTTGTCCTGCACATGCCCTGTGGGCACCTTCAGGATGAACTGCTCCATAATCTTGCCTGGTACTGAGGTCAGGCTGACAGGCCTGTAGCTCCCCAGGTCCTCCTTCCGGCCCTTCTTGTAGGTCGGCATCACATTGGCAACCCTCCAGTCATCTGGGACGTCCCCTGTTAACCAGGACTGCTGATAAATGGTGGAGAGTGGCTTGGCAAGCACCTCCTCCAGCTCCCTCAGTATTCTTGGGTGGATCCCATCAAGTGCCATATACTTGTGAGTGCCCAGGTGGTGCAGCAGGTCATTAACTGTTTCCTCCCGGATTAAGCGGAATTTATCCTGCTCTCCACCCCTGTCTTCCAGCTCCAGGTTCTGAATACCCTGAGAATACTTAGTCTGGCTATTAAAGACTGAGACAAAGAAGGCATTAAGTACCTCAGCCTTTTCCTCATCCCTGGTGACAATCTTACCCCCCGCAAATCCAGTAGGGGATGGAGATTCTCCTTGGCTCTCTTTTTGTTGTTAATATATTTGTAAAAACTTTTTTTTTGTCCCTTACAACGGTGGCCAGATTAAGTTCTAGCTGGGTTTTTGCCTTTCTAATTTTCTCTCTGCATGACCTAAGGAGATCCTTGTACTCTTCTTGAGTTGCCTGCCCCTTCTTCCGAAGGTGATAAACTCTCCTTTTTTTCCTGAGTCCCAGAAAAATCTCCCTGTTCAGCCAAGCCGGACACCTTCTCTGCTAGCTCGTCTTATGGCACACAGGGACAGCCTGCTCCTTCGCCTTTAAGATTTTCTTCTTGAAGACTGTCCAGCCTTCCTGGACCCTTTTGCCGTTCAGGACTGTCTCCCAAGGGACTCTCTCAACCAGTGACCTGAACAGGCCAAGGTCTGCCCCCCAGAAGTCCATGATAGCAGTTTTACTGACCCCACTCCTTAATTCACCAAGAATTGAGAATTCCGTCATGTCATGGTCCCTAAGCCCAAGACAGCCTTTGACCACCACATCTCCCACCACTCCTCCTCTGTCCATAAACAGCAGGTCAAGCAAGGCACCTCCCCTGGTGGGCTCACTTACCAGCTGTGTCAGGAAGTTATCTTCCACACACTCCAGGAACCTCCTAGACTGTTTCCTCTCTGCTTTGTTACACTTCCAGTAGATGTCTGGTAAGTTGAAGTCCCCTACAAGAACAAGGGTCAGCCATTGTGAGACTTCTGCCAGTCACTTGTAGAATGCTTCACCTGCCTCTTCGTCCTGGTTGGGTGTTCTGTAACAGACAACCAGCAGGATATCTGCCTTGTTGGCCTTTCCCCTCATCCTTACCCATAAGCACTTGACTTGGTCTTCACAATCATTGATTTCTATACAATCAAAACACTCCCTAACATACAGAGCCACCCACCACCTCTCCTTCCATGCCTATCCTTTCTGAAGAGCTTGTAGTCATCTACTGCAGCACTCCAGTCATGAGAGTCATCTCACCATGTTTCTGTGATGACGACTAAGTCATAGTTGTCCCACTGCACAATGGCTTCCAGCTCCTCCTATTTGCTGCCCATGCTGCTTGATTTAGTGTAGATGTACTTGAGCTGGGCTATCAATTTCACCCCCAACATCGGCATGCCATCCCTAGGTTCACCTCTAGTGAGCCTGGTTTTATCTCCTTCCCCCTTCGGATCTAGTTTAAAGCCCTCTCGATGAGGCCTGCCAGCTCATAAACAAGAATACTTTTCCCCTTTTGAGATAGTTGAACTCCGTCTGCTGCCAGCAGGCCCAGTGGCATTTAAACCACTCATGGGCAAAAAACCCAAAATGCTGTTGATGGCACCAGCCTCTGAGCCACGTGTTTAACAAGGTGTGATTTCCTGTTCCTTTCAGTGTTCTTCTCTGCCACTGAAGGGATTGATGAAAAAACTACCTGTGCTCCTGCTATTTCTCTCATAAGAACAACTAGTAAATGTTTTTACTAGTCTCTCAAACATCACTTTCATACTTAAGGTTCCAATTTTGTTTAATATAATCTTGAAAATAATATTCTGAATATAATGTAATATAATATAATATAATATAATATAATATAATATAATATAATATAATATAATATCCTGTATATAGTGTAATATAGAGTAGTATCATAGAAGCATAGAATGATTTGCGTTGGAATGGACCTTAAAGATCACCTAGTTCTACCGCCCTGCCATAGGCAGGGACACCTTCCACTAGATCAGGTTACTTCAAGCCTCATCCAACCTGTCCTTGAATACTTCCAAGGAGGGGACATCCACAACTTTGCTGGGCAACCTGTTTCAGTGTCTCACCACACTCACAGTAAAGAATTTCTTCCTAAAAACTAATATGAATCTACCCTTTTTCAATTTAAAACCATTACCCCTCATCCTATCTCAACACTTCCTGATAAAGGATTCCCTCTCTCCCTTTCCTGTAGCTCCCCTTTTAAGAGCATTCTCCTGTCTAAGCTAAACAACATCAACTCTCTCAACATGTCCTTATATGAGAGGCGCTCTAGACCCCTGATCCTGATATAATGTAGTATATGAGGTATTTTTATAATAACAATAGAATTATCAGGATGTTCAGCAAAATGGGGCTGGATCCAAAGTTCTGTTAAGCTGACAAGACTGTTTCCTCTATTCTTTACTGTTGGGGGATGTGTCTCAGTCTCTGATTTTAGGCACTGTTAGATGCCTAAGTGTTCTAATTTAAAGAGATCTAAGTCCCTAAGTGCCAAAGGACCCTAGCTGCGATTCTGTTCTTCTTAGGCTCCTTTAGTTGGGAAAATCAAGCTACTCATTTAAACAGTGGAGAACTTAAAAAAGTACAAAAAATCTGATGTAAAGTTGAATTGACCTGTAACTTGGTTTTGATGCAAATGCTCCCAAAAAACTAGTCATTTTCTCTACACATAACCAGAAATCCTCTAGAATTTGATCATGTCACCATCTATCTCAAAATGAAATACAAGTGAGGTCCAGAAACTATTTCAGAAAGACTACGTAAGTTGCTTGAGGTAGGGCTAAGAGAGTGCAGATAACAGACGAGCATCTGAAGGGCTGGAAAAGTTAGGCTTTTCCAACAGGAAGGTTGGGGATGGTTGTAGTCATAGCCAAGCATTTTCCCCTTCCCAGCAGTACCAGGTATGTAACAAAATCAGCATCAGTGGTCATCCTCCCTCAGAATACAGTCAAAGCATTTTATTTGCTGAAAGAAAGAATTAAGCTAAGGTATGTTTGGACAAATGAGAGAATTGCATAATCACAGGACTGACTAGTTCATTCTCCTTGTTCAAAGGAGGGTCACCTACAACAGGTTGCTCACAACACTATCCTGTTTTTAGTATCTCCAAGGGTGGAGACTCCACAGTCTCTCTGGATAACCTGTTTCATCATTTTTCTTTATGTCAGTTTCTGCCCCTTGCCTCTTGTCCCATTCACTGGGCACTACTAAGAAAAGTCTGGCTTCATATTCTTTACTATTTCCATCAGGTATTTACACCTATTAATGAGATGCTCCTGAGCCTCCTCTTCTCCAGGCTGAACAATCTCAGCTCTCTCAGTCTCTCCTCATGGGAGAGATGTTCCAAGCCCTTCATCATTTTTGAGCTTCAGCACTGGGCACAGCACTCCAGATGTGTCTGAGTGTGACTGAGCAGAGGGCAAGGATCACATTCCTCAACCTGCTGGCAACACCCTTCCTAATGGACTCAAGGAGGTTGCTTTGCCAAACAAACATATTGCTGGTTCATGGCCAGTTTGATGTCCACCAGGATGCCCAGGTCCTTTTCTGCATAGCTGTTTTTGCACCAGTCCTTCCTGGTGCATGGAGCTTATTCCTCCCCAGGTGCAGAACTTCACATCTCCCTTTTGTTGAACTTCATGATATTCCTCTCTGTGAAAATTTCCATCCTGTTGAGGTCCCACTGAATGGCAATACAAGCAGCTGGTGAGTCAGACACTCCTCCTAGTTTTATTTCAACTGCAAATGACTGCTCAGATAGGTTGCAGATACCAGTCCAATTCTTTATGCTTTGGACATTTGTATTTAAATTGTTTGGTACCACGAAGTTCTGGAGTAGCTGTGGAGGATGAGCACCTCCAAGTGAGATGTAACACATGCAGAAGGGTTTTTTTGTTAACTTTTTTGGTTAACAAGAACACAGCAAGCTAGGATTTCAAACTACGATTGCGATTAACTTATTATGAAGGTAAAATAATGAAAATAATAAATGCTTTTATTTCTAAGGCAAAATGAGAACAGAAAGAAGTTCACTGAAGTGTAAAAACTTCCAACTGCTGAAGCATATCATAGTAACAGCAGAGAAAACTGCAAGGGTCTTAAATACTACAATGATGAGCACTTGATGGAAATTAAATTAAAGATCACTGTTGCAGTGCAGAAAATCATTATTATTGTAGTATAAGATATATAATATTGGAAACTCAGATGTAAATCTGGAAACAGAAGTATGAAAATTATACAATTGGATCTTCTTTTTTATTTATTTTCCATTAAAAACATTTCCAGTTTCAAAGCCAAGTGCATTCACAATTCAGAGTATTAGAGTTTAAGGACATTTTTTTGAAAACTCCAAGGATTTAGAGCTGAAGAGAAATATTCAAGATAACAGTGTCTATAAATACAATAAAATTAATGAAGGAGCTTAAATGGAGTAGATCCTGACTGTGGCTTGTGTTACATTTCAAAGACTGCATTTAAATTTCCTCTGTAACATTAGAAATGATTGCAAGTAAAGTAATACTCCAGTAAATCCCAAAGGGAGTTGCTATTTGTGGCAGTTATCTGTGGAAAGAAGAATGAAAGAAGAGAGAGTTTGGAGAATCCTCATAATGTGATAAAATGTTGTATGCAGGAGAAAATCATAAACATTGTGATTAATAGTGTGATTCATTCTTGAGTCATTGATGATGATGGGATGGGATGATGATGGTGAAGAGAACACGGAGCAAAAGAAGTCACGAGTTAGAAAACATAATTTGTTTCCAGGATACCACTTGATGTAGTATAAAATAGCTTTCCCTGCTTGGTTTTCAGGCATGTTTTTCTGCCTGTCACCCTGCTTCCTGGCAGAGGTTGCATCTCTTCTCCTGTACAGTTTCAGATATCGGCGCGGCCACTGCCTGTTCTCAATCTGAGAAGTGACTGGATCTTTGTGGACATGGCAGCCATTTCTTATATGAGATTAGTTAGAGAGGATCTATCATTTAAATCACAATACATGGCTAAAAAAGAAATTAATAGTAAAGAAAAAAAGTGTCCTCTCTGAACTGAAATACTTAAGGAACTTTAAAAAAATAAATTCATTTAATGTCAGATTAAACAATCTATTTTTTTCTTTCACAAAAATACATGCAAAACTACCACTTTTACATGTTCCTATAAGAACAGGGAAAAAAAAGGGAAATGAGATCCTACTTTTGAAAACAAGGAACAAAATGGGGAAAATTTTTTATGTTTAATCTGTGGAGAAAATTATTACAGTGGCACTGGAGATAGTGAGGTCTTATGCCAGGCTGGGGAAACTGAAAGTGGGAATATGCTCATGAAATCAGGAAAAGAGGACTCTGGATACGTTTGTTAAAAGATATAGTTTCTATCCAAGACACATTATTACTACTATTAGTAGTAGTAGTATTACTACTGCTACTACTACTACTATTATTATTACTACTGCTACTACTACTATTATTTTAGGCTTAGATTCCAGTTGTGGATACAATGTAACAGAGAGTGATAAACATTTTGTATCCTTTTGTGAGGACTCAATGACTGAATATGATTTCCATACTTTTGAATGTTGCACGGTATCCAAAATATTTCCTGCAGTAATAGAAGAGATAGACTGTATGAGTGGTTTTTTCCTCCTGGTATTTTCAGAATCACGTTTAGCAGGTAGCCTAGAGACAATTGTGTATTTACAACAAAATTGTCCTCACAAGATAGTGTTAAGATGAGCCTTCTTTTGGTTGTTGGCTTAATCATTGTTCAGTGTTTCTCTTTATCAAGGTTATAAGCAAGGGTAAATATTTGTTAGAAAGTTGTTTTGCACTAAGTAATTCATTTTAGATTAGAAATCAGGTAGTATACTGATGAAAGGTGGGTTTCTTCCTCTACAGATATTTCATTCAATGAATGCTATTATTCTCAAGGTTGTCATAGGGAAAAGGATGTTGAGGAATGGCTTTTTTTCAGCTGTTGGAAAACTATTTTAGGCATACACCAGAAAATGCTCCTGTAATCCCATTTTTACTAGTATGAAATTGGACTACTTTTCTGGCTGAAATACAAGCCTTCAGAAAAGGCAAACGATTCCAGCTGTCTGAGCAGTCGTTTGGGTGGCTTGTTCAGCAATGTTCATGAACTCCCTGTGTGCTGTCTCCTGTAAAAATCTCTGCTTGCTGTGATCTGTGAATAGTTTGAAGTGTATTGGAGGGAACCTACACATTTATCTCAGGGCTATAGATTTCAAATGAGAAAGGCTAAGAAGGGAGACTTACGAGACGCAATTAAGTGTTTTGGTCCTTCCTTGGATTTAGCTCCATACCTCCAAGAACAGAAAGCACCGTTGGCCTCCACTTTACTTAATTTTCCACTGTGACAGGTGAGAATTTATTACAGTACACCTTATCAGTTATTCCACCTGATTTGAACAGTGGACATCGTTTGTAATGGAAAAGATGCCAAAGCTGCCGTCATCCCTCTTTCTGCACATAGGGTTGGAGCAAGTTGCTCCTGCTCATAGAAAGCAGTCTCTAGTCTAGCCTTTCAAAAGCAAGATGCTCATTGCAGAATTTTCATTCATTTGATATGATTTGATTTGCTAAACGTTATGATTTTGTGCATTTCTCCTTTGATGATTTCTTTTATATTTACTGTTTATACTGAATACTGTGGTTCTGACAGTTACAGTGTTTTGAAGTTAATTATCACACCAGTGAGCGGTACAAAATAACTGCCCAGTTACATTTGTAATGTGTTATTGTGTACATATTATTGTGTACATTTGTAATTATGTTATTGTGTACCAGTAAGTGGTACACAATAACATCATGTGCTGATATGCTATTTGGAAGGAAAGGAAACAAATATTCAATTGCCTGTAAAGAAACAGATTCACTCAGCTTGGTGACAAGAGTCACAAAGGTAAAATTGTAGTGCTCTGCAAATGACATCATTGGTTGAGATAGTTGTATATGCATTTGAGGTCTGTTGGGACACTCCGTGCATGCAGTGCTCTGTAGACTAACAAAACAAGGAAAAGTGATGCAGTAAGAAATCTCACCTGTATTTCCAGGAACTAATTTCTTAAGAAAATGTGTATTTCTGGCCTGAAATCATCAGCTAACCAATCAGAAGCATGTTGTTCGTCAGCATCCTCTGGGGTTCTTTTGAGGGGTTGTTTTTTGATTTCCTTCCTTTCTTTCTTTCTTTCTTTCTTTCTTTCTTTCTTTCTTTCTTTCTTTCTTTCTTTCTTTCTTTCTTTCTTTCTTTCTTTCTTTCTTTCTTTCTTTCTTTCTTTCTTTCTTTCTTTCTTTCTTTCTTTCTTTCTTTCTTTCTTTCTTTCTTTCTTTCTTTCTTTCTTTCTTTCTTTCTTTCTTTCTTTCTTTCTTTCTTTCTTTCTTTCTTTCTTTCTTTCTCTCTTTCTTTCTCTCTTTCTTTCTTTCTCTCTTTCTTTCTTTCTCTCTTTCTCTCTTTCTCTCTTTCTTTCTCTCTTTCTCTCTTTCTCTCTTTCTCTCTTTCTCTCTTTCTCTCTTTCTTTCTCCCTTCCTTCCTTCCTTCCTTCCTTCCTTCCTTCCTTCCTTCCTTCCTTCCTTCCTTCCTTCCTTCCTTCCTTCCTTCCTTCCTTCCTTCCTTCCTTCCTTCCTTCCTTCCTTCCTTCCTTCCTTCCTTCCTTCCTTCCTTCCTTCCTTCCTTCCTTCCTTCCTTCCTTCCTTCCTTCCTTCCTTCCTTCCTTCCTTCCTTCCTTCCTTCCTTCCTTCCTTCCTTCCTTCCTTCCTTTTCTTACCTTTCTTTCTTTTTCATTTCTTTCCTTTTTATTTCCTTTTTATTTCCAGTGTCATGTCCTGGGGCACACCGCTGGTGATGGGCCTCTAGGTTGTCATTGTGCTGGTGATCACAAGGCCCCATCATTCAGGCAGTTTTCAGTCCACCTCACTATCCACTTACCTAACCCATAGTTTGTCAGCTTGTCTATGAGGATATTAAGTATTGGCACAGCACACCATAAACTCGTGACGAAAAAGGAAGTGCAGGTTAATAATGTAACGTAAAGTCAACGTGAAAACTTCCAATGCAAATTAGAAGCTGTTTGTCTATCTGGCTGTACTGAAAAATGAAACCGGATAGGAAGCTCAAATACAATCACCATAAATAAGTTTTGCTTTCAGAAGGTTGGAAGCAACCTTCAGAGTTTATAATGGAATAAACAAACTGCTATGTAATAAAATGTATATATATATAAAAAAGGGGAAGGGCTTAATACTTTTTACAATGAATTTATAGTAGAGAAAAATCTCTGATATTAAACTGTAAGAGGTAATAGTACAGTCCAAAGTAAAAATATTAACAAATACCAAGATCTAGCATATGTACTGATAACGCATAAAGCAACATTCTTATCTTAAGTAGATTCATGACAGTCTGCAGTGCAGCTACAAAACAAAACAAGACACATGCTGTATAAGGCTATGCCTTAATATAGGATCAGGCTGCTGATTTGTGGTTGTTGTTTAAAACCTACCTATAAATGATTTCCAATTCCAATTGGTTGATAGTGAAGAAATTTTATCCTTTCTCACTGTAAACTGTGTTTGGACAATTGAATTATCATAGGACATTGATTTAATGTATACTTCCTTAAGCTTTAAAAGTCCTGGGATATCAATTGTTACTACAATAAAACTAAGCATCTGTATATTTTTGGACCATTTGCTGCTGCAAAGCTGTAGAGTAATAGGGTCCATTTTTAGGACATTATTAAATTGGGTTTGTTTCACCTCTCCTAAAGGATAGATTCCTGGGAAGATTTTCTGTTGTTTTGTCTTGCTTAGTCTCTTCTCGTCTTGCCTCACTTCTATGGGTGATGTGTTCTCTCATATCTCAAACTTTATTTAGGCTCTTCTATATATTTAGGGCATCATCTCTAATCTAGGACCTTCTCTAAAAAGGGAAGATGGACAATGTAGCAAATATTTAAAATTTTAGCTTCTGAATTTGAAACCTGTGATTGTGAAAGCTGCTATGCAAGTGCTGTCAAATCCCAGAAAACTTTAAATACCATAAGCATTTCTAACATGAAATTCTGTAGTTTTCTAGAGTTGTATTCTGGAAGGACCAGCAAAAAGTAGTGATGTCACAGCTCAGGCAAAGTGAGAGCTCAGATCTTAGCTCACTTTTTGAACTAATGGGGTTCCACAAATCAAATCGTTTAACTCCTTTACGAGTTTTGATCTTCTAGGTGTTTTAAGAGTCTTAATGCATTTATAGGTTTAATATCTTCACAAAATGTGTTTTCAGCTGCCAGTCTCTTTCAAAATGGTCAAAGGAGGACATAGGCCTGTTGTGAGAGCTACCTGCTTGTTAGAAAACTCCCTAGATCTTTGAAAGAGGAAAATTAACCCTTTCTTCTCTCTGAGAGTATTCATATTCAATTCTTCTTCAATAAATCTGCCTCTTTTAAACTAGACGTCTCAAGTTTCCATCGGTATATTAGATGTTGAATATCTGTAGGATAGAGGTTTACGCCTCAATGAGAACTTTGAGATACAAGCTGCACAGTATAATAGAGGAATAACCGGAGTTCCTGTTTTATGTTCCTCATGGACTGATTCAGACACAGTTGCCTGAAAAGAGAGT
This sequence comes from Phaethon aethereus, assembly GCF_964289735.1. Taxonomy (NCBI): domain Eukaryota; kingdom Metazoa; phylum Chordata; class Aves; order Phaethontiformes; family Phaethontidae; genus Phaethon; species Phaethon aethereus. The sequence continues at coordinate 209,481,220 of NC_138575.1, forward strand.
TGTATCTCCTTGGATAGCAGCCCACTGTGAAGTACCAGTACGGATTCTGGTACTAGTGTTAGTTTGTGTAGGACCAGTTTTGGTACCAGTGTGTGGAACTGTGTTGTCTCACACAGGCACTCCTCAAGTTTCTAAGTAGTTTGATATTAATGGCCATTTCTCATCCTGAATGGAAAACAAACAAACAAAAAAAAACAAACAAAAAAAACCCCCAAAACTCCCAAACAAAAAAACAAAGAAAAAAACCAAAACCCCAAAGTCCCCAAAGACCCCTTAGACTCCTCCAGGCTCCCCAAAAAGTAAAAAACAACCAAATAACCAAATAAGACTCTAAGAAAAGTTAAGAGCTGCTGTAGCATTTTTATTTTTAGTTTTCAATTTTACTTTTCCATAGTGAGTAACATTCCATTTTCAAGGCAGTTTTGACTCTTTGAAAGACAGATTCAAACAGCCTGTGTTTAGTGTATGTTTGGTTTGTCTCTGGCATAAGCTATAGATTTTATGAATGAGAGTAAAAGTTTCATTAATGGTCCCTGTAATGTTATGCTGATTTGTGAGTCATTACCCGGTTATTTTTCCTTCAGAAAAACAAATTAAATAAATAAACATGTAAACATAAGAGACTGGGAATGGCTAAAAGGTATTCTGAGTTAGAAGTTGGTTTAGAGAATCCCAGGCTCAGGGTATGACCGTATTTATTTTGGATATCATCAGGAAAAGAAGACAATATAAACTCTTTAGAGCTAGAGAACACATTTGCCCAAGTAGAAATAGTTGAGAATGAAGAACTTGCAGATCGTGTCTCACTTTTATTATTTATGGTTTTAGGCTCACTGTTTTCATGGCTTAAAAGGATAATTATTTTACTACTTCTCCAAGGGTTACATTCTAATGGTTAATTTTCTTGATGTAGAACAGTTAAAAGAACTGATGCACATATTTGCCTATGAGAAAAGTTGGAACAGTGAAATGCCTAAGCATCCAACATAGTTCTGCCTTATAAAAAAAGTAAACAAATTGTGCTAGATAACTTTTTCCACTGACAAGCAATCAGTAATTTGGAAAACACAAAGTGAGTTTTTTGCATTCCTGGGATCTCTAAACTATTGTTAGACAAGGTTGTCATGTCTGATGATGTAGATTTAGTAGAAAAATAAAGATGAGTGTTACTCTGTAATTTGAGTTAGTAATTAAAAAAGGAATAAAGGTCTTTGACAAGGCATAGCAATCTTGTTTTCATAGTAACTCCTCTTCTAAAGCAGTTTCAGGTGAATACAAATAATCCACAGCAGAAATATGACATTTCACTTACACATTTGATCTTGCACTGTTTATCATACACAGGTTGTATATAGGAAGACTAATCAAATACTCTCATTAATAAATCATCTAATTAATCTAAGACTTCAGAATTGTAGGAAATTATTTTTAAATTTGTTCCAATTTCTGTAAATGTAGTTGTTATTAGATAGTTTCCACAACATTCATGGAAATCTATTTATGTGACTTACTGTAATCTGTTTGCTTCACTTATTCATGGTTCATTATCTAAGAACTGTGACTGACTATTGTTTAGTTTTGTTATACTTACTGAAGGCATTTGTACACTGAATAAATAAAAATACAATTGTGTGTTATACAGCACTTTGTGATGCCAAAAATCTGCACCTTAGCTGAAAAACTCCATTCATTTTACATTCACCAAACACTGTTCAATCAAACTTCTAGTACATTCAAGTATTTCAGAAAATGGAACAGCAATATCAGAATGAGCAACTGTATTGTGTTTGCATGCCAAGTTTTTTGTAGCAAGGGGGTACAGGGGTGGCTTCTGTGAGAAGTTGCTAGAAGCTTCCCCTGTATCCAATAGAGACGATACCATCCCTCTCCAAGACGGACCGGCGCCTGGCCAAAGCTGAGCCCATCAGCAACAGAGTTAGCTCCTCTGGGATAACAGATTTAAGAAGACAAGAAAAAATGGCACAGCAACTGCATCCAGAGAGAGGACTGAGAATATGTGAGAGGAAAAATTCCGCAGACACCAAGGCCAGAGCAGCAGGAGGGGCAGGAGGGCTCCAGGCACCGGAGCAGAGGGTCCCCGGCAGCCCCTGGGGAAGCCCACGGGGAGGCCGGCTGTGCCCCTGCGGCCATGGAGCTCCACGGGGGAGCAGATCTGCACCCGCACCCGGGGAGGGCCCCACGCCGGAGCAGGGGGATGCCCGAAGGAGACCGTGACCCCGTGAGCAGCCCGCGCTGGGGCCGGCTCCTGGCAGGGCCTGTGGCCCCGTGGGGAGAGAGAGGAGCCCCGGCTGGAGCAGGTTTGCTGGCAGGACCTGGGACCTCGTGGGGGCCAGGCTGGAGCAGCCTGTTCCTGAAGGACAGCACCCGTGGGGGACCCAGGCTGGAGCAGCTCGTGAAGAACTGCAGTCCGTGGGAAGGACTCATGTTGGTGAAGTCCATGGAGGACGGTCTGCTGTGGGAGGGACCCCATGCTGGAGCAGGGGAAGAGTGTGAGGAGGAAGCAGCAGCAGAGAGGGCAGGAGGTAGAGAAAATCAGGAGTGAAGCTGAGCCCAGGAAAAAGAAAGGTTGAGGAGAAGGTGTTTTAAGATTTGGTTTTATTTTTCATTGCTCTACTCTGATTTGATTGGTAGTAAATTAAATTAATGTCCCCCAGTCAAGCCTGTTTTACCCGTGATGGTAATTGGTGAATGATCTCTCCCTGTCCTTATCTCAAACCATGAGCCTTTCATTATATTTTCTCTCCTCTCTCTAGTTGAGGAAGTAGAATGATAGAGCAGCTTGATGGGCACTTGTTGTCCAGCCAAGGTCAAATTACCGCAGTAAATCAGGCCGGAAGAGACATCAAGATGTTTCTGGCCCAACCTCCTGCTCACAGCAGGATCATATATAGGGTCAGACCAGGCTACTCAAGATTTTATCCAGCTGAATCTTGAACAAATCCAAAGTACCTGAACACCTTCAGCCTCCCCACAGTCACTGGGAGCTGCTGTTAGGTCCCCCAAAGTCATCTCTGCTCCAGGCTGAACAAGCCCAGCTCTCCCAGACTCTTCATACAGGGCAAGCACTTCACCCCGCACAGTTTCAGTGGTCTCTCTTGAACTGCCTCCACTTTATCAGTGTTTTTCTTGTACTGAGGTCACAAAACTGGGCATAATATCTAAGCATGATCTAATGAGATACCTCTTAGTAGAAGTATATAGTATCTTTCCTGGAACTCCTGCCTCTGTCCCTCTTCCTATACTTCAAATTGCTGTTGGCCTTTTTGCTGCCAGTGTCCCTGTGGGCCTATGCTCAGCTTTGCCTCCCAATAGAACCCCAAGGGCCTTTTCTGCAGAGCTGCCCACCAGGAAATCAGTGCCCAGCCTGTGCTGTTGCAGGGGCTTGTCCTTTCAAGGTGAGGAACTTTGCACTTGTCCTTATTAAGTTTCATCAGGTTCCTGCTGGTCCGCTCTGCCAGCCTATCTAGGATGTGCTTGAACGGTTCCCCATAGTCGTATTAAAACTTGTCCTGGTTTCAGCCACGACACAGTTAATTTTCTTCATGGAAGCTAGCATGAGGCTATGTTTTGGGTTTGGGATGATAAAATGTTGATAACATGCTGATGTTTTGAGTTGTTGCTAACTAGTCAGGACAGTCCAGCTTCTTGTGCTGGCCTGCTAGCAAGGAGGCTGGGGGTGCATGGGAAGTTGGGAGGGGACACAGCCAGGACAGCTGACCCAGGCTGGCCAAAGAGATATTCCATAACATACGACATCATGCTCAGTATATAAAGCTGGGGGGGAAGAAGGAGGAAGGGGTGGAGGGATGTTAGGAGTTATGGTGTCTGTCTTCCCAAAAAAACATTATGCATGATGGAGCCCTGCTTCCCTGGAGATGGCTGAACACCTGCCTGCCCATGGGGAGCAGTGAATGAATTCCTTGTTTTGCTTTGCTTGCGTGCGCGGCTTTTTCTTTACCTATTAAACTGTCTTTATCTCAGACTGTGACTTTCCTCACTTTTACTCTTCTGATTCTCTTCCCCATCCCACCATGGGAGAGTGAGCGAGCGGCTGCATGGTGCTTAGTTGCTGGCTGGGGCTACCATGACAAAACTAAGATAAAAAACAACCCCTAATACACATATTCTCGTTACCTTTTTCTCCTAGTAATGTGTTTCAAGGGTAATCATTTCAGGATCTTTCCAGGACCAAAGACTGAAGAGCCTGTTGTTCCACAGATTATGCTTTTAACTTGCTTTGAAATTGGGAACAACGTTTGTGTTTCTCCACCTGTCAGGCATGTCCTTAGATCTTCATGACCTTGTATTGTAATTTTGGATACTAGCAGGAAATTACAATATTTCCATTATAAACTGAGTACTCTCCTATAGTTCCTGATACATCCATGCTCATGTCTTTTCTCAGACCTCTCTGTGAAAATCACTAGTCTCACTTGTTATTTCACAGTTAAAATTAAAATTTGGTCTTGATACACTGGGAGCTAATAAGAGCCTACATTGCCTTAGAAAGTGTTGAGGGGGAAAAGTCTTAAAGTAGCAAACTGACAAAGTTTAATGACAGAGGGAACTGTTTAGGTGAACCTGCTCTCCTAGTTGACCATTGAGATGAAGATATCTCCTGCACTGAGATTTTACTCCTCCACATGAGTTGCGCCTTTCCTGTCTTCATAACATTCCACTAAATGTCAACTTGCTGTTTTCTATTGTATATGCTGTCAGTCTTACTGACCTAGTACTCAACAGCCAGCAACAGCTGGTCATGGGATCCTGGAGTAGGCGGGCAGCTGTGGCAATGTGCAGATCTAGATTCCTCCTAAAAAACATGATTCCCTAGATTGAAGCCTAGCTTTTCCCTCCCTGTGGTGTGGGACCAAGTGTGTGAATTCCCATCCAAATTGTTGCACCATGGATAGGTACATACCAAAATTATTTCCGTGTCCTGTGGCTTAGCATAGTTTTTGAACTGGGAGAGAAAAGCTGAAAGGCCCTACACTCTCCTTACAGGATGGAAAATACTCTGCCGTGGGATATTCCACTACCTTCCTTGTGGTTAGGACACTTTCCTGGGATTAAGATGCATCTAGTTCAATATCACCATGCTAAGGAGTCCTGAGAGATCATACCTCCCACTTCACAAATTCCCCAAGTTAATGAGCTTTTTGATCAATGTAAGCTTTTTTGGAAATTGAATGAATGTCTGTTTTTTCTTATTCCATTTGGTCTTATGTAGAAGACAATAGTTAATCAACTCAATAAAGATAGGGACATTTCCAAAGGGATCCACATGCTGTAGGCATTCAGGGAAGTACACATCTGAATGTCTCAAAGCTAGGGTATACAGTTCTTTAAGTGTTCAAAGGTTTCCCTGAACTGGTCCCTTGTCACTCTGAACACCTTTACTTGGTGTACTGCGTGCTTGCCTATGCCACCCAGAAAGTGTATTTTTAAAGTAGTTTTCAATAGCTTCCCTGTTAAGATGAACCTCCCAGTTACTTGTTTATATGAGAACTTAACGAGCACATGCCTGGCTATTTGCTGCCATCTTGGCTCGTGCATTGGAGACTTACCTAGGCAGTTCTAAAGTATGCAATGTAAGCCCCCTTTGTCTCAAGGGCTTGAGACAAAATTCCCTAATTTGGACATGAGCAGTCACGGAGATTGACTAATAACAGACACTCACCATTGGATGAATAAGTCTTGTCTGGTTACTACAATATAAATACATTAGCATGTGGACAGTACTCTGTTACACAGATGTCGTGGTTTAGCCCCAGCCAGCAACTACGCACCACGCAGCCGCTCGCTCACTCCCCCACGGTGGCACGGGGGAGAGAATTGGAAGAGTAAAAGTGAGGAAACTCATGGTTTGAGATAAAGACAGTTTAATAAGTAAAGCAAAAGCCGCGCACGCAAGCAGAACAAAACAAGGAATTTGTTCACCACTCCCCATGGCCAGGCAGGTGTTCAGCCATCTCCAGGGAAGCAGGGCTCCGTCACGCGTAATGGTTTCTTGGGAAGACAGATGCCATAACTCCGAAGGTCCCTCCACCCCTTCCTTCTTCTTCATCCCAGCTTTGTATACCGAGCATGACGTTATATGGTATGGAATATCTCTTTGGCCAGCCTGGATCAGCTGTCCCGGCTGTGTCCCCTCCCAGCTTCCTATGCACCCCCAGCCTGCTCACTGCAGGCCAGCATGAGAAGCTGGACTGTCCTTGAGTACTTAGCAACAACTCAAAACATCAGCACCTTATCAACATTTTCTCATCCCAAATCCAAAACATAGCCTCACGCTAGCTTCTATGAAGAAAATTAACTCTACCCTGGCTGAAACCAGGACATTATGCACCCCTTATTCCATACCATTTACGTTATGCTCAGGTACCACACTATCCAATATAACCTCATCAACCACCACCCCCCTTCCCATCTTTTAATATAATACACAGATTATCATCCCCTTAGTCCATAGACTTCCCTCCAAAATGTCCGTGAAAAGTCTGCTGAGTTCATTTAGTCCATGACTTTGGGCTCCATCCCTTATGGTGGTCACTCAGGACAGGCGAGGTGGGGTGTTGCGTGGAGTTACTGGGTACCAAAGCCAGCTCAGGTCAGGTCACTGCTGCACTGGCACTGCTTCTTGTAAGGCTTGTCCTCCATTCATTCAGGTGGTTCCTGCTATAGTAGTTCCTATAACATGCAACTCAAATCATGGGTTACAACAGTTTAAAGGTACTTCCATTACAATCTCCACCCCTGGGCCCTTTGTACTGGACCATAGGGTGTAACATTGCAATGAACTCCTCCCCTTGCCCCTGCTCCAGCTTGGACTTATCCACAGACTGCAGTCCCTTCCGTGAGCCACAGTCTCTCCAGGGGTATATCTGCTGTGGCATAGACTTATCCACAGTTGCAGTCACTTCGAGGTGCACCTGCTCCAAAACGGCCGTCTCCATGGGCCACACTACCTCCAGAGATAAATCTGCTCCAACGTGGCCTTACCCATAGTTCCAGTTCCTCCAGCAATATACCTGCACTGTTGAGGGCTTCTCCATGGCCACACACTTTGAGGTGCTCCAAGCATGACCTCATGCACAACCAATAATGCTTCAAGGTGCACCTGCTGCAACATAGACTTATCCACAGCCACAGACGCTTCGAGATGTACCTTCAGCGTGGACTTATCCATGTGCCACAATCCCATCAGAGGTATACCTGCTGCGGCACAGACATAACCATGGCCACAGATGCTTCGAGATATACCTGCTCCTGGCATGGGCTTACGCACGGTCACAGACGCTTCGGGGTGTCCTGCTCCCACATGGACTCACCCACAGGTCACAGTCCCTTCGACTCAAGTTCACAGTGGAGTTCCAGCCTATTCAGTACAGCAGCACAGGAAAAAAAAAACAGCAATACCCCGGCCATCTGCCAGCCCAGGCCCAAGGCCATTGCTGTTATCAGAATCTTCCCAGGCACAGCAGAGTCAGACGATCAGCAGTACAGCAGCATCGAAAGCAAAAAGCAGCCACTAACGAGCACTGGACGCTAATACATGCAGGGAAGGCAAACCCATGGCAAGCACAGGGGCCTGGCAATTAATGGCTAAACAGCAATAACAACTATAAATATTATCATCTAGCACATTCCAATCAAACTTGTCATTATCTCAAACCCTTCGAGCCCCACGTTGGGCGCCAAAAAGGACTGTCGTGGTTTAGCCCCAGCCAGCAACTACGCACCATGCAGCCGCTCGCTCACTCCCCCACGGTGGCACGGGGGAGAGAATTGGAAGAGTAAAAGTGAGGAAACTCATGGTTTGAGATAAAGACAGTTTAATAAGTAAAGCAAAAGCCGCGCACGCAAGCAAAGCAAAACAAGGAATTTGTTCACCACTCCCCATGGGCAGGCAGGTGTTCAGCCATCTCCAGGGAAGTAGGGCTCTGTCAGGCGTAATGGTTTCTTGGGAAGACAGATGCCATAACTCCGAACGTCCCTCCACCTCTTCCTTCTTCTTCGTCCCAGCTTTGTATACCGAGCATGACGTTATATGGTATGGAATATCTCTTTGGCCAGCCTGGGTCAGCTGTCCCAGCTGTGTCCCCTCCCAGCTTCCCATGCACCCCCAGCCTGCTCGCTGCAGGCCAGCATGAGAAGCTGGACTGTCCTTGAGTACTTAGCAACAACTCAAAACATCAGCACCTTATCAACATTTTCTCATCCCAAATCCAAAACATAGCCTCACGCTTGCTTCTATGAAGAAAATTAACTCTACCCTGGCTGAAACCAGGACAACAGACTACGTATTACACATTGGGATGCTATAAATGTAATATCACTATCATAACTGCACATGTTAAAATATGTTTTAACCACAATGTATAGCTGATTACAAATTTTCACTCTGTTTTTTGGTTTTTTTTTTTTTCAGGAGATGCAGTATACAATTGTTACAAAGCATCAATTTAGTTGGTGAATAGAAAGACAGTTTGGTTATCAGAAAACTTACCTAGGGCTTGTGAGTTTATATATTAGTTTATTTACAGATTTTTTATCTCATTGTTTTTCCCCCACCACCACTACAACAACCCTCACTTTCACTTGAGGGTTGTTGCAGGATGTTGCATGGGTTGATGCATGTCACAACAACACGGTTGTTATAAACACAAGGAGTTCAAGCAATCTCATTTCCTATCAAAAGTGTATTTTTTAAAGAGCAGGAAATCTAGCATTGTATCTTCCCTTGACATTCATCTACAGATAATGGTTATTTTAGTATTTACACCGATCTTAGACATAACATTTTCCATCTGGTGATTTATTTCCCATATTATACCATCTTTAGCTGGAAGCCTGACATTAGGCTTTCTGAGGTAAAAACTTTCTCTAAATGTTCTAAGTAAGCAGAACTCCATGGAGTAATAAAATGTGAAAAAAGTACTGACAATTTATATATGCTGTTAATTCCACTGATTGTGTCCAAATTCCAAAAGTGACCCCTGGGTATTACATTTAAACATTATCCTCTCTGCAATATTCTGCTTTGAGAAAAGAATATGTCAGGAGTTGCTCAGAATGGTGACTACAAGGTTACAAAAAGCTGTCAATGAGGTCTAAAATTATTATCTTTCCTCGGTAAAACTGGAATCACAGGACAAGCTGGGCAGCAAAGTAAAATGTGGACATAATCAACTACAGCAGTAAGGAAAGGAAAATGCATGCTACTGCATTTCTACCATGTGAGAGAACATCGGCATAAATGAAACTGCTTAAACAAGTGAGCAAATTTGAAGCAGAAGCCCTACAATGAGAAAACCAGTACACTGGTCTAGGTCTTCTGCTTTATTTACTTTGGATTAGGCTAAAATTTAGAGTGTGTGTGTGCATGCATGCCATGTATATATGCTAAATATAAATAAAATAAGATTCCTTGTAATAATACTCATTAGTTCTATATTATATATTTTGTTAAACTATGGATGGAATTTGTGGCACGTGTCTTGGTACATACTAGTTCATTTGTGGCATTCCAGTCTTGTGAATAACAGCAGACTCAAAGTACTTAATTTGGACCACTAGAGGGCAAATAATGGCAGATTTCATTAACTTCCACGTGGTCACATTTCTGCAGTGAGGGAAGGGGAAGGGAAAGGGGAAGGGGAAAGTAACTATGGAGAAGATGGAGGCTGCCAATAGTACTGAAGTGTGAAAATGAGAAGGGAGATCTGGAGGAGAGAGAAATCTACAAAAGAAGAGGGGATAACTGCGTGAACGGGGAGCAGCCTACAAAGATGATAATCAAAGAAGAACTAGAGTCATTTAAAGTCTCCAGAGTTGTATTAGTTTTGATTTTAAGAAGCAATTATTGTACAGTCTGATGACAAAGAAAACACAGGCATATGAAAATCAGTTCATAAGCATACTTTTTTAATTAAAACATCAGAAAAATACATAATGATGACATCTGTTGATTAAATTGCAGAAATTCAAATTTCTCATCATTTTATATGACTGAATACGACTGAGTAAATATTCAGTTTTGTTTGTAAAACCTGAACAATTTCTGCTCTTTGGAGTTTGTATTACTAATTTTACCACTTAAACAGTTCCTCTGCTCTTCTTTACTGTATGACCAGAGAGACATGTAATCATCTGGGAAACATTTAATGAACCTAAGTATGAATTTCAACATTTTTATAGGAAATTAGGGTGTTCCAGTTGTCATGGTTTCAGCTGGAATAGAGTGAATTTTCTTCATAGAAGCTAGTGTAAGACTATGTTTTGAATTTGGGATGAAAAAACGTTGATAACGTGCTAATGTTTTGAGTTGTTGTTAAGCAGTCACGGACTGTCTGGCTTTTCATGCTGGGCTGCCAACGAGTAGGCTGGGGGTGCACGGGAAGCTGGGAGGGGACACAGCCAGGACAGCTGACCCAGGCTGGCCAAAGGGATATCCCATACCGTATGACGTCATGCTCAGCATATAAGAAGGGAAAGAAGAAGGAATGGGGGAAGAAGGAATGGGGGGACATTGGAAGTTATGGAATTTGTCTTCCCAAGTAACCGTTATGCATGATAGAGCCCTGCTTTCCTGGAGATGGTTGAACACCTGCCTGCCCATGGGGAGTAGTGAATGGATTCCTTGTTTTGCTTTGCTTGTGTGCACAGCTTTTTCTTTACCTATTAAACTGTCTTTATCTCAGCCCATGAGTTTTCTCACTTTTATCCTTCCAATTCTCTCCCCCATCCCACTGTGGGGGAGTGAGCGAGTGGCTGTGTGGTGCTTAGTTCGCTGGCTGGGGTTAAACCACACCAGTGTAGGATATTCCAGCACAGCTTTCATGAGAGACATACTAATCTGTTTTAAAAAAAAATTAGAAAATTAGAGAAAAAAAAAATTAGAAAAAATATTACATTGGTTTGGTATTTTATTACTTTGGTGACAATCTGAATACCTTATGAACATAGTTTGGTGATGAGTACTCGGAAGTTATTGGATATCCAATGTGCAGCTCATTGAAATTCCAACAGAAATTTTAAGGGAGGTCTGTTTTTATGGTTATGATTGAAGAGATTAGACTCCCTGGGGGAGATTATTCCAATGACCAATTGTTGTCGTTGTGAAATATTTTCCTCTTGTATCCAAGCGGAATCTCCCCAGGAGTAACTTGTACTCATTATCCCTTGTCTTTTCCATGTTACTCCTTATAAAATATATGAAAGCAAGTCTGATGAATTACACTTATGAGTTACAGAATGTGTTTAATCTTAATTCACATTACTGTGACACTCAGGGAGTTTTCATCAGTGTTAAAAGGTCCTTAAATCTAACTGTGGATAAATTTTTGGTGGCAAGGTTAGCTGGCTGCCTGTATATGAAAGGAAAACCTTTAGCCAATGAAATTGTCAAAAGCTGCTGTAATTAAATATTTTGTAAAATCTACATTAGAAACCTGTAATCTATTATAAAATACCATTGTATGGCATCATCCTTGCTTTCACAGGGCATGCTCAGCAGTTTGGAAAAAAAAAAAGGCTCCTAGGCATATGAAAAAAGTAGGAACTGCACTTAAGAAAATATAAATATAGAATAATAAGTAACATCAATTTAGAATAGCTATTGCTCCCTTTTTGTATCATCATCAAACTCATTCCTTATTAGAGTAAGTTCTTCAACTTTTGTCTTGTTATTTCAATTCCCCAGAGGTGTTGGATAAGTAGACAACGTAAGACACTCTTGTTTTATTCCCTATACTCAAGCTTTACCATGTGGTTTGCCAAATCATTACCTATAGAGAACTAATCTTTAGATGCAAAGCTACAAACTCACAAGGTTTTAAAGCACAAACTAAAGCTATGTGCGTTACTATTGCTACTCATCTGGGATGTGACTACACAAAGATAGATAAAATTGCATGTCCTTGGCTAGGCTTAGACTACTTCTCTCAGTTACTGGGTCCTTTTCAAAATACCTATTTAACTCGGATCAATTAAAGACTAAATGAGTAACTAGGTGATCTGTCTGCACAGCTAATTGCTTGTCTGGTGTCTGAAGTTTTATCTTTAATATCTCTTCATTGCAAGAAAGATAGTATCCCTTTGAGAGGGATGACTAATGCCTATTAGAAATATTTTAATGAATTTCTGAAGTGCTGGGGAAGGTGTCATAGTTTAATGGTAGATTTTTGCTCACACAGCTGTCTGTGGAACATTTTAGGTGCACTATCATCTATTAAGCTCACAGTGGGTAACAGTATAGTGCTAAGTATATTTGCTGGCTTTGCAGGAGATTGAAGCTCAATTTTCTGTTCAATTGGACTCTTACCACAAACTTAAACATGGTTCTCTAGAAATGAGCCATAGTTACCAAACTGGTTTGGAATCTGGTTTGTCTTCTGGAAAATTACCTTTCAGAATTTCTTAACAGTTCAGAAACTGAAAACTCAGGAAGTTTAGCAGGAGGAGAATAATATTTCCCTTAGTTTCCATCATACTGACTTTTAACATAAACTAAGATTACAATTAAGAATCAATTTCTAAACCAGTTTATATTTACACTATTTCCTGCACCCCGGTCCAAGCAGAAGTGCCCTGCACTTCAAACCTGCAACATGCACTAAAGTCACAGTTAGATTAGATCACAAGAGCAAGCGTGTGCTCTGCTCTTTACTCTGTCTGAACAACCCCAGACTTCAAGTTAATTGCTGTAAAAGCTCCAATCTAAAATGAACTGCTTATTCCTCTAACAGCATGCTCTTTTTCAAAAGAATTGCTAAGACAGTGTTACTGAATGGATTGATTTAACAACAAAACACATAATAACTGGTTGTTTGTCTATAACATGTCAGTTACAGTTGTGTAAAGATCAGTCTTTTGGGTAGCCAGCAGAACTGAGATCTGCATGACCTGACAACATCAAAATCTAGTGAGACTGTTATATCAAGTGAGAAGCAGCACCTTATGGCATTTGTGTTTTCTGTGAAAATTCAGATGAGGATAACAGTGGAATCATTGAAAGGAAGAAAAAGGAAAAGTAGGATTATTACGTGATAATCTGATGTCAGTAACTCAAGGTCAACAATCATGGTCCTATGTTACATTCTATGTTTGATTCTGGAGAAAAGGCATCCTGATCTTGATTACAGGAGAATGTTACTCTAATGCAAGCAATACCTGGTCACAAATTGTCTGAGCCTGAAGTTGTGTTGAGTCAGAGCTTGTGTTGGAAAAACATGAGCTAAACAAAAATAATACTGGGTGGAACTGTGATTCTCAATAAGGATGCACTGTTGTAGTGTGTAGAGGAAACTGAAATTCAAGCCATTCGTTCATCTGATTCCTCCATATTATGAAAATAAAACTGTAATTCAAAAAACATATAAATCCAATATATTACATGAAAAAGAACACAGCAGAGGAAAAATATGTTATGAATTTTAGAAACTAGTCATTACATCTGAAATTTGTTAATTTAATTTTTATGATATAGCCCACTTACAAATATAGTATGGATACCACAACTATTACATAGGCACCACAGAAAGTGGGTAAGACTATAGTCTTATTCATGAACTCTCTTCTTAGAATCATATTATCATAGAATAAACTGAGTTGGAAGGGACTTTTAAAGGTCATCTAGTCCAATCTCCCCCACAATGAGCAGGAACATCTTCAACTAGATCAAGTTGCTCAGAGCCCCATCCATTCTTCTCTCATTCCAAAGGATCTGGAAGGAAAGAGCTGGCCAGTATTTTTAATTTCTGACTCAAAGTTCAAATTCTTCTTTTTCTTCTGCTGTATCCAGTAGTTTATTGCAATGTAGAAATGTTCCAGTCCTATTTCTCAGATTTTTGCCTTTCTCAGTTTTTTGAAGAGGTTTTAAAAGATGAGGCAAAGACTCTCAGTCCATAAAGGAAAGAACATTTTTTTTTAAATAAGGGACAGCAAAGGTTTCTTATTCAAAGTCTGAATGGCATCAACAAGAATAAATGTGTGCTTGAAAGAGTATGATAATTAAAAACATAATCACTTCTTTCAGAAACCAGGAATAGACAGAAAGGAGGGGTAAATCAAAGCTACATGTTGAGGAAATAGTTGTGGTAAGTAATGGGACACACAGGAAGGAATTGAGAAGAATGGAAGTGATGTTGCTGAATGGCTTTGAATTATTGTAAATGCTGTTAAGAATTTGTGCAGGCTTGATGAGGAAGAAGGAAGAGAGACAACCTTGGAACAGACTACTATAAGCATTTTATCCTTGCAAGAATAGATGTTTGGTTACAGGTAAATATACACTGATATCCTACAGAATTTGCCAATCATGAACTCTTTCTCCATCCACTGTTTAAAAAAAGCATGTTCCTCCAATCTTTCCTCTCTACAGCAGTTAGAAGACAACTAATAAAATGTTCTGAATAATCTTCAGTGCATCAGCACAAGTTGAAAACCAGACTAGCTTAAAGAATCCTCCCACTTCCATTCCACTAAGAAAACCTGTTTTTAAAAGGTTTGCTCTTTTTCTCTCTTTGTATGTGTTTTTTTGTTAGAGTTTTATTTATTTTGGTGAAATTAATGGCTCCTACGATCCCACTGTTCTGCATAAAGCACATAGCATCAGCAATGGGGACTCGTTTTTTCTACCCACATGAGTTCAGCACTCCTAAATCTAATCACTATTAATACCAGAAGGCTGGTTTGAAACCACTGAGTAATTTGGAGTTGACCTAAAGCACAAGAGCTCTGGAGGCTTTTCATTAACACTTTATAGTACAGAAAGTAGTAAGGTATTGCTTTCGCCACTCTGTGTTATGAGTTTAAGTTCTAAGGATGGAAGATTTGTTGCAGGTGTTACTTAAAAGACAGTGCTATATTCCTTTCAGGCCACATCCAGATGTAATTATTTTATCTCCCAGACGAGAATAATCTTTCTTTGCCACTGTAATATCAGTAACAAACAACAGAATGTCTCTGCAGTTTACCTACAGTAGAGACATTCTGGAAACCCTCTGCCTGGACTAAGTAAATCGGGATATCTCATAGTACTACATTGTAGCTTCATATGTAGTATTTCCTCCATGTTTTGGTTACAGATCTTGTCTTAATTTGCAAAACCTATTCTGGGGGACGTTTCTTTCTGAAGCTGGATTTTGGGGAAAATTTATCTTATATTCCTTTTCTCTTACGTCTTACCTCTTTCCTCACCTCTGGCTATGAACTCTTTGGGGGTTTTGCTCTCAGCAAGGTAAATAATCCCTTAATGATCTTCATGTTCTTTTATTCCATGACTTCTGTTGAGTGTGATAACAAGGTTTGTTTTCATTGGTCTGATTTTCTTTATATGGACATTTTCCTGTAGACATCTCCATCAAATAGATTGCTTCAACTGAACTGCCAAAGAGCCTTCAAAGGGTAACAAGTTTGAGGCGCTGTTAAACTAGGTTAAAAATCAGTGATCTACAGCTGAAAGCTTAAACAGCTAGAGCTCAGTAATCCTCAAATCTTAAAATGCTTTCTAAGTTTCCATGAACTGTACTTTTAGTTATTTTTTAATACTTATTTTTTCTTTTAGAACTTATAACTTCAGTTGAATCAGGCTTTTTTATGTTTCAGATCTGGATATCATAAGAAGATAGATTGTATCCACGCACAAATTATTGGGAATTTTAAGTATAAAAATTACTTTAAAAGTCTGACTGTATATGTATACATACGTCCTACTGTGACTGAGCTTGTGTTACAGAATGTTTGTAAGTCAGAAGGAAATTTTTATTTCAAATTCTAGAGAATTTAATTCATAAATATAAGAATACAAATCAAGTATAATTTGTTGTTGAAGAATAACAAATAGTTAGATCTTGTGTGTGCATCTATACCTCTGTTTTGTTTCTCTGCTTACAATTAATAAGAAAAAAAGTAACTGTACATTATTTCCTATTCATTTCATAACATTACCTGTTTTCTGTACAGTAACTGCATTGAAGTTCTTGCCTTCCAGACAAGTTCAGAGAAAAAAAGTAAAGAATATTCCTGCACAATAAAAAAAAAATAAACATTTTGATGAAGTTGACAATATTAGGAAATAGTCTTGAGATCCTTATTATGTCACCAAGAATATAAGTTTTTTATTCTGAGTGGATTTATTATCCATGAAAGATACCAAACTGATGATACTGAAGATTAAATTACTTTATTCATTGACATATATGCTTCAACACTGTCCTGCAAAAGCTTCCTCAACGGGAGGGAAACAGTCAGATATTCACTTTTGGCCAGATGCTATCATCTTCGATGAATGATATCTTACTGTAGAAGGACTCCATCAGGACTAAATATAGTAAAAAGCAGCTGCTAATGTAGGGGTAGAAGAACCTTCCCTTTAACCGTGTCAGATAGAGGAAGTCATGAAGTTACAAAATGTGCACTTTATGCATCCCACGAATCTTGATGAAAATCTGTGTCATGACAGTTGTTTATTCTGGTTGGCATAGTCAAGAGAAGTCTCTCCACCCAATGCAAGGTCAGTGTTTTGGGTTAGGTCTGGTTCAGATTTCAGAGTCACATCCTTTCAGCAATCCTGACAGCTCTGGCAATAGACTGGAGAAGCTACAGGGAGGTAAATTCCATATGTTCTAGCTGCCACTGTAATCCCAAACTGCATTTATTTAGACAGTTCTAGTTGCATCAAGTCCTTCCCAACTGTATCTGCAATCAGAATAAATTGCAGTAACATGCTTTTGTATTTACATTAATTCTCCCAAAGCCAGTGACTAGATAGGGGAAGCCATTATCAGTTGACTTTCATAAAGTCTTCAACTCTCCATAGCTCATTTTCAGAAAAAGTTAGTGTAATCCTCTTTTTATGTAGAACATCATCCATATGGCTGATGGAGGAATCAATGCTGAATGAGGTGTGACTTTTGTGAATCTGAGGAAGAATCTAAGAAAACAGTCAGATCAGACAATTTCATTTTGAAATAGTAGTATTAAAAGGGGTGACAAAATGAGGTCACTTTGTATCAAGTTGAAAAACACTATTTTTTCTTGAAAAAAACACTTTGCTTTTGAAATTTTGCTATCTTTTATTCAAGCTAAAAATGGCAAATTTCAAAGCAAAAACACGGTGATATGTCTAGTATTTAAAAGAATAAAAATTTGTATTTACATAAATATTTAAGGTTGCAGGATGACATCCATGCAAGAAGCGGAGACACATGATTTGAACTTCTTGCAAGTGGAATTAAATCCATGTCTTGATTTTAGACTGCTGTGTAAATTTGAATGTATTTCACTCTTCTCTTCCAGTAAATATTTCTGTTTTAGTACCTACCTATATTCTAGGCCCATAAGATAGGGCAGAAAAGGACCTAGGGGTGCTGGTTGACAGCTGGCTGAACATGAGCCAGCAGTGTGCCCAGGTGGCCAAGAAGGCCAACAGCATCCTGGCCTGTATCAGAAATAGTGTGGCCAGCAGGAATAGGGAAGTGATTGTACCCATGTACTCAGCACTGGTGAGTGTTGACTACTGTGTTCAGTTTTGGGCCCCTCACTACAAGAAGGATATTTTGGTGCTGGAGCATGTCCAGAGAAGGGCAACAAAGCTGGTGAGGGGTCTAGAGCACAAGTCTTATAAGGAGCAGCTGAGGGAACTGGGGTTGAAGGGATAGAGCAATCATGCAGTCTTCCCTCAGTTGTAATTAAAAAACACATCTTCTCTGTCCAGAAAGCCTGAGATCTCCTTGGGCTATCTCCCAGAATGATCCTGTTATCAAAGTGATCAAGAGGGCTATTAAATATAAAATACATGCATTGTTCCAGAAGCAAATATTAAAAGCTGGGAGACCCTACTCCTTGCTGAGTGACTAAACTAGGCTAAGTTCACATTCCATTATTTTTCCTTCATTTCTTCCATGAAGCTTGTGTTCTTTGCTTCACAGTGGAGAGTGGTACAGAAGGAGAAAGTTTTCTTCCGTACCTAAACCTATGACACAGTGATTAGTTCACCCTTTTGTAAAGTAAATTTTTGAGTCAGAACCTCCTCAGGCTAAAGAGAAACAAACTGGATTTTCATCTTCATCAGTGGTTTATCTAACATCCAAGCCATTATAGAAAAGTCAATTAGCACTGCTAAGTTGGTTTAAGACACCATAGTTGCTTAACTGCTTATTAAAGCAAAATTACATGTGTGTTAGGTATACTCAAACATCATCTTCAAGTGACTTCAAAAGTCTTCTGTATAGAATCACAGATTCAAAGAATCACTGAGGTTGGAAAAGACCTGTAAGATCATCAAGATCAATCATCAACCCAACACCACCGTGCCCACTAAACCATGTCCCAAAGTGCCATGTCTACAGATTTTTTTAATACTTCCCGTGATGGTGACTCCACCACCTCCCTGGGCAGCCTGTGCCAATGTTTGACCACTCTCTCAGTCAAGAAATTTTTCCTAATATCCAATCTAAACCTCCCCTGGCGCAACTTGAGGCCATTTCCTCTTATTCTGTCACTAATTACTTGGGAGAAGAGACCAACACCCGCATCGCCACAACCCCCTTTCAGGTAGTTGTAGAGAGCGATAAGGTCTCCCCTCAGCCTCCTCTTCTCCAGTCTGAACAACCCCAGTTCCCTCAGCCGCTCCTCATAAGACTTTTTCTCCAGACCCCTCACCAGCTTTGTTGCCCTTCTCTGGACACACTCCAGCAACTCAATGTCCTTCTTGCAGTGAGGGGCCCAAAATATGGATCATCAAAAAACACAGCTTCCAGACATGTTCTGGATCTGTTCTTAAACTAAACCGTCGATGTCTTTATTTGGAAAATTATTATTCAAGGAAGAACACACCATGGAAGATGTAGATATCAGCTAATCAGTGTTATTTTGTTTTTTGGATTTAGGTGTATCAAGACTGTTCTTTTTATAGCTGCTAAAGTGCTTCAAAAATGGACTGGAAGTGATTTTTGTGGCATTATTCAGAGCAAAACCTACAGTCTGAACTCAGGGTTCAAGCCCTGCAATCTTTCGCACAGCATCACTTCTCACTTTAGGATGGTCAATATGCTGTACAGCATTACAAGTTTTTGGTGTTATATATTTCATTGTCCTTCAAAAATACAACACAACATATAGTCTATTTAGAAAGATATTTTTTTCTAGGCTTTAAATAGCTGAGAAAAGGGGCTGAAGAGCAAAAGTAATGAAGTTATTCCACTGACAGTTAAATTAGTAATTCATGTATTTTTTTATTAGCAGAAATCTGAGGAAGACACTGAAATCTTAAAGATATTTTTTGAGAAAGAGCATAAAGGAATTAAGCATAAAGTCTTAAGAAGCCTTGATTCTCCTTTAATGCAAATATATTAATAATGAGAACAAAAGAAAGTAAATTAAAATTGGTTTTCTAGGCTGAGCACATGTTATCAGCTTTTTAGCTCTCTGATGTTTCCACATTTCACAGCAAAATGGGATGACGCAGGGTTCTTATTTCCTTTGCCATTTCTGCCAAGGAGAGCTGGTTTGCTTCTGTCCTCTCTCAGCGCAGTGGTAGTAGTAGTGTGCATTTCTTTTTTGTGTGCTTAAATTTGCATTCTGGCCAAAGAGGCGGAGAGGAGAGCAGTGACACTTTGCTCAGTATCCTACCCTCTTGCACCTTTTCCTCTGTCAGCCTAACTACCTGAAGATATATATGCATCTCTAAAAGAAAAATGATCTAATCCCACAGTGAACCATGAAGAGAGCTGGCAGGGAAATAAATGACTGACAAATTTCTAATGTTCTTTTATGTAGTAGATTCTTTGCCCTGCAATCTTAAAGCTCTGGAAATGGACCATTGACAACTACTGCTTCATTTCAGAACTCCTTTGTTTAAATTTGTGATGTTTAATCAGATGAAGTGATGTGCTATGCTGAGTAAACATTGATAAATTATCCATTAGTAATCTGTTTTCTCCAACAGAGGGGTGTTTAATGATCTCTCCTGTGTTCTTCTGTCCTGTTTAAAGATCTCTTCCTGTCCATGTGGCACCATGTTCATGAAGTTCCTTGGGTTTGAATCAAAATAGCTGAAATAACATAGAAAAAGATAGCGGTTTCTGGTCAGAAGAACTCCAGTACAGCAGTGTTCTTCTGCATCATTCATTGGGGTTTGGGGAGGGTTATAATATGTTTCTTTTTATGTGTTTTGTGCACTGTGTTTGAAATACTTTATAGGTGTAGAAGAACTGAAAAAGTCTAGCCTATTTTTTCGCAAACTTCCTTTTTTCCTGGTACAACAAGATACTCTGAACTAAAAAGCAGCAGCTGAGTCTTATTGGGTGCTAGGTTTTATAGATTTATACTTTTAAATAGACTTAAAGAAAAGTCCATTTTTAACACACGGTTTTGATAGCACAGTTCACAGAATTCCATGCAGTTATGCATAGCAGAGGGCCTTTTCACAGTTAAGTAATTGTATGACTTAGTAATAAAAATTTACACAAGTGTAACCTGATTGAAATCTCTGATCAATGGTGAAAAACTATTGAGAACTATCTTGCAATATCTTGGTTCTTGTTCATGGAAGAAGACTAAGGATAAAAGTCTTTAAGGATAACAGAAATCCTGATGTATATCTTTATAACTGTCCACATTGAAACACACTACTTGCTGGATTTTTCTGAGCAATCCATACTGTTCCACATCAACGTTCAGTTCTTTTTTTTTGGCTATTTCCTTCATCTTTTTAATAACAGTAAACTCTCTTAACTATGGGTTTTTTTCTTCTGTAGATCATTGTTAGAAATACTACTAGGCATATTTGGAAGATACTTTCTTTTTTGTCCTCCCAATACTTCTGGAAAAACATTCGTAGCACATCTTCCATAATATTGCCACTATGGCTTGATTCTGCAGTCAAATAACAATTAATAGTCCACAGGCCACAAGTTGCAAGACACTGCACCAAAGTTGCAGGCACTGCACCAAAGTACTTAAGAAATCTGTCAATCCATTTCTAACCCATTAGCAATTATCTTTAAGAACTCTCACAGGACCAGAGAAGATGGATGAGTGTACAACCCCTTGCAAAGGAAAGCTTTGTGAACAGAACAATATGCATATTAATTCTGAAACCCATAAATGTACCATGGAAAGTACTGAATAATCTGTAAGCACTTAACAAGTAACAAGGTGATAATAGAATAAACATATTGCCAGACATTTGTATCAAAGCATATGATCAGACCTAATCACCTTCCTTGAGATGGTAACTAACATAGAAAATCAGGAATTTGGAATCTTTTTAAAACCTTCTGATAAACATTTTTACACTGATTTATATGACTTCGACAGGAAATTGTGGTAGAGATGACTGTATTACAACAGCATGGTTATAGACTGATGGAAAAATACATATTTAAAAAGCTGTACTACCTATTTACAAATTTTGAAGGAGGCATCAAGTGTCCCAAGTCCTAGGCCATTAAATGTTTTATTAATAATTAATTTTCATTGTAAGTGGAATCTTGGAATAAATCAATTAATGTGGGAATGGGAGAGGCAGTGCTGGTCTCCTGTCTTGGAAGGGATCAATAAACAGTACCGAGGGACATCAGACATGATTGCTTAGTTCTGTTTTCTCTTGCAGCAGACTTCAGGAAGCAGGTACATGTTACAAAACATACAGAAGATTAGAGACCAAAAGAGAACAGCAAATGAAACTATGAGCTTCAGAAAAATAAAAGAAAGAAAAAGCTGGTGTCATGGATGAACAAGATTTGTTCAGCTGAGGAAGGACGTGCTGAACAAATTTGAAAATTCTCAAATTTACCATGTGTGGACATCCTGACAATTAACCATTTATAGACTTAAATTTTCCATTTATGAACTTATGCAGTTTTCTTGTTCTACATGTCCTTTGAAGATAGAATGAGAAATAATCATCCTAATTTTTAGCAAAAGAGAACTTTTGTGGAGGCACTTTCAGTCTAAGAATACCACTGAGCGCTAACTGACAGAGGCTGTAAAATTCTTATTATTAAGATGAACACAGATTAGACAGACATCTGACTAGGACAATCTAGATGTACTGTGGTCTGCCGCAGGATGGGAGAAGGGACCACAGGACTTCTGTAGCTCTTTTTGTCAACCTGTGATTTACATGTTTCATCCAGCATAAAGACAATTTACTAAGGAATTTTTTAACTCTGTCTGAATATTTGAGGTGACTAGTTAAAATAGGTGCTGTCTGCTTGTCCCATATGTATTTAGTTAGCAGAAAACCACTTACATTGTCTGTCAGATTGTAAGTAGGAGAAATTAGAAAACTCTGCCTTTTACAAACTTTATTTAATTTAACCATGTTGCTGAGATGTTGCCATAACTCACCACTTTTCAATGGAATGCCACTTATAACAATGATTAAATTTAATTGTGGTGTTGAACCAGTGTCTACTGCAAGTATGTAAGACAGTATATTAACTTGTAGTACTCTGCCCACCTCTTCTGAAAAAAAAAGTTCCGTTATTAGTGCTCAACTGAGTAAACATCAGCAAGATTTCTCAGTGTGGATAACATCTTTCTGAAACAAATTTACATCACAAATTTCTTTTAGAGACTTTTCAACCATTCAACATACTGGAATTTGCTGGAATTTTTTTGTGTCCAGTTTTGTAAAACACAGAAACTGCTAGGTCATCTGGCTTTACAGCTCTATGACATGTCTGAGAATTAAATGAGTAATTAGACAAAATTAAATTGGATTCATTTAAAGATCAGATGTGCAGTCTGTTTATTTTACCTGATTATAATAGAACAGCTTGATATATTAGCTGCAAACATGATCAAACTTCTTATACTTAACTAATTACGACTGCAGTTTTCCACTTCTATTTCACAAAGATTTATCATGCATTTTCCAAAACAGTAATTTTTTTTTCACATTGCATTAAAGATTTGTCTATTATCTTATATTTTTATTTTGATCTAAAAGGAATATCCCTAGGTTCTTCTACTGTCTACTTAACTCATTATTTGGATGTGAATTGGAGTGGAGACAATGTTTTCACTTCTAAATCCATCATTGCCTTGTCATTCAGATCTTTTCTGAAGATTTGTCTGTACTGTGATAGCTACATTTTTTTATATGATATGCAATCAGATCAAATAGTAATAAAAAATACTTTGCATTTTCCTCTGGTTTCATTAATGTGTCTTGCTTTTTCTTCTCTTTCTGGCCTTTTTTCTGCTCTGCTGGGCAGGAAATATGTTTTATAACTTATAGAATGCATTATAGAGAGTAAGGTTATAATACACCATATTCCAGTGATCCTGGTCCAGTAGGAGCAATCTCTGAAGTATATTTCATTGGCATGGCAATGATCTCTGAATCAGTAGACTATTTGCAGATAAAGAGCTTTAATTACAGAATAACAGGAGTTCAGACTGGAAGGGACTTCAGCAGGTATTTAGTCCAACTTTCTTGTTAAACCCATGTAAACTGTTCCCATTTACCTTCCCTGCCTTTATGTACACAACATGGGTTGTGAAGAGGACTAGCTTCCCAGGGACAAAACTGGGGCTGAGCAGCCTGTGCCTCCTGCTTTTTTTGGAGATGAGTGAAGTAATGGCCTTTCTCTAGACACCAGGGACTTCGCATGATCTTTTAAAAAAACTTTTAAAAATCACAAAAGTGGCACAACAGTGACATTAGCCAAAGAAATTAGATTTAGACAGCTTAAAGGGTGGGATTCAGCTCCAGATGAAGTCTTCTAAATTTAGGCATCAGCAGTAGGTGTCTGTATATAAGCTAGATATTTAACCTCTTCTAGAAGCACTTTAAATATTGCTTATTGGCAGGCAGCTGACTTGCTCCTTGGATGCCATTGATTGTTCTGATACTTCAGTTATTACAATGGAATTTTAGATATTTAGTTCACAAGTAGAAACTTGCATATAAAAGTAAATCTTTACGTATCTTCATTGCAAACAGCATTCTACTGCTGGTGTCAATGAAAGGCAACAGAGGAATTAGAGCATCATAGTGAATCTTTCTTGGGAAAATTAAAATAAACTTTTTTTCAGTAGAACCACTGTTTTAAAAAATATTGCTCTGTTATTGATATTAAAAAATATCAATCTTAAATTTCTTTTCTTAAAATATAATTTTTAAGTGTTCAAGATTTTTCCATAAAACACAGAAGCATGTGTAAAAGCATAATTTCAATTATTCTGGCAGGCATGAAAAATTCCACTATATCTACTCAAATAGGGGGTCCTTACATCTCAAAGATTATTATTAATAAAGTTGTGTCATTCATTGTGTCAGATATATCTTTAGTAATTATCCTCTACCTCCTATTCACTTGCCTAACAGCTTAGTACGGGGCTCTCCTTTCCCATCTGCAAATCAGGAGCAGTTTCATTACTATTTAGAATCATATTATCATAGAATAGTTTGGGTTGGAAGGAACCTTTAAAGGTTCCTTTCTTACATTCAATCATTATCTGTCTATACAATCCTATGATTTTACATCACCTTTGCTATACCTTCTACTCTTAAAGTCATATTCAATTAGAAAAAACGTTTTATTGTATAGCTGTGAGAACTTCAGCACCTGGACCTCCGTGGGCTTAGTTATATATAAACAGAATAGAAGCTGGTCTATCACTCTCTCAAAGCTTACATCCTGAATCATTGAGAGGGATAGGGAATTGTGGCAACGTACCATATACAATCAGAGTAAATATGTTTGCCAAGGGCATGAAAACTAGTAATAAATCCTTTTTTCCAGGGAGCTGGAAGTCCACAAGGAAGAGTGTAAGGTCAAAAACTGAGCAAGTAATAAAATGAGCACTCAGGTAAGATAAGCAACAGAAAAATGATTTAGCTTTTTCATTAATGTTCGCAGTTTACAAACAGAAGCTTACAGAGTCTCTCATTTGAACCTTTCTCAACAGGGATTGTGTTTCAAATTGAACTGCAGGCAGAACTTAACAGACAAAAAATGATCAGTATTAAGTTGCTACTGATACTCACTTAGGATTAAAAAAAAAAAAAACTGCTTAAAATGCTATTGGTATTATGCGACTGGAAGATAGCAACAGTGATGCCGGTTTTAACAATGGTGTCCATGAGGAATCCTGAGAATTATGAACAAATAAGTCTTAAATCTGTAGCTACCCTATTAGTAAAAAAAGTGTAAGAAAAGGTAGGACTAGTGGATAAATGTGAAATTCAAGGAACTGGTCTTCCCCCCTCTTTGAAAAGGGGTATCATACTTGACAAATCCATTAGTTTCTTTGTGGGTGTCAGCACACAGACAAAAGAGACATGGTTTAGTCAGATTTCCAAAAGACATTTGACAAGATTCCTCACCAGGTATTCTTCCAGAAAGTAAACTACAGTGGGATAAAAGAGAAGGCCGTTGCATGGAAACACAGCTCTTCAAAAAGAGAGAAACAGAAGTAGGAGGTAATGCTCTATTTTCCAAGTGGAGAGTGGTTACTAATGGAGAAAAATCCCACAGGGATCTGTACTGGTGCCTGTGCTATTCATAAACATCCCAGAAAAAGGAGAGACAGTGAGGTGATAAAAGCTGCTAATAACACTGAACGTCCATGCAGAGCAATTCAATGCATATATATCTAAACTAATGCCCCTAGGGAAAAAGTGATCCAAATTTTCCATACAGATTGATGGCTCTAAGTGAGCAATTAGAGCTCAGGAAAGAGATCTTGACTTGTAATAAGGCAAGCAGTTCCAGTGCCGGCAGGATCCACAGTGGAGTGCTCTAACGCACTGCACAGGGGGGCTTCCCAAACGGGGAAAAACTTGGGTGCAGAGAAGCGAGCCGCCAGGAACCCGCGGCTAAAGGATAGGGATCAATGGTGACAAGTTCCTGCCTGGTGCAGCAGGCGCCATCTCCTCTGTGACTATCCCACCTTCCCAGGTGCCCTTGTATAATACGTATAAGGCTCTGCAAGTGGAACCGAGCAATGAGGACGATGGTTCATCTACCTTTTAGGTGTCACCAAGGTTAAGACGGCCTAGGCCCTGTGTCAAAATTCCTTCCATAAAGAAAAAAAGACAGGTCATTGTCATAGAAGACGCCATTCTAAAGGAAAGAGAAGGTCCAATATGCAGACCAGACCCACTTGTTAGAGAAGTCTGTTGCCTCCCTGCGACCTGGGTTAAAGATGTGAAGAGAAAATGTCCTACCCTGGTACAGCCCTCCAATTATTATCCATTATTAATTTTTCAGGTAGGCAGCAATGAAGGTGAAACAAGATTGAGGGCAATCAAGAGAGATTTCAGGGCTTTGGGATGACTGGTTTAGGGATCAGGAGCACAAGTAGTGTTCTCCTCTATCCTTCTAGTTGCAGAGAATGATGAGGGAAGAAACAGGAAGAGCCAGCAGATTAATACGTGGCCCCAAAACTGGCGTCACTGGCAAAATTTTGGGGTTTTTGATCATGGATCAGTTTACATGACACCAGACCTGCTGGCAGCCTGTGTCAAAGGGGGAAAAGGATCTTTGCACAGGAGTTATCAGAGCTCATTGAAAGAGATTTAAACTGGATTTGAAGGAGGAAAGAGATAAAAGCAGGCTCAGTAGAGGTAAGCCTGGGGGTGGCATACCACTGTTTGAGGGACGGTGTGCTGGCGAGGTACTTCAGCATACCGTCTCAGTGGAGGTAGGGGATGAAGATCCATACAGCAATAAAGATGCAAGGGTTATTGATGTGTTAGAAACCACGGAAGAGCATGAGAATGGTCACATAGGAATTAGTGCTTCTCCCTCCAAAAAGGAGGTGGGTTCAATAGCCCAACTGACATGCGTTTACATAAGTGCACGCAGCATGGGCAACAAACAAGAGGAGCTGGAAGCCCTTATGTAACAGGAAAACCATGATACAGTTGCCATCATGGAAACATGGCGGGGTGACTCATACAACTGGACTACTGTAATCATAGAATCAGAATAGTTTGGGTTGGAATGGACCTTTAAAGGTCATGTACTTCAACCCCCTGCAAGTAGACCCATCCAACCTGACCTGGAACATTACCAGGGATGGGGCATCTACCACCTCTCCGGGAAACCTATGCCAGGTTTTCACCAACCTCATTGGGAAAAAATTCTTCTTTAGATCTACTATAAATCTGTCCTCTTTTAGTTTAAAGCCATTACCCCTTGTCCTATTGCAACAGGCCCTGCTAAAAAGTCTGTCCCCATCTTTCTTATAGGCCCCCTTTAAGTACTGGAAGGCTGCGACAAGGTGTCCCCAGAGCCTTCTCTGCTCCAGGCTGAACAACCCCAACTCTCTCAGCCTATGACTCTTCAGAGGAGAGGTGTTCCATCCCTCTGATCATTTTTGTGGCCTCCTCTGGACCTGCTCCAACAGCTCCATGACCTTCCTATGCTGAGGGCTCCAGAGTTGGACACAGTACTGTTGCGTTAAGAAGCAGATGCCCAAAATCAGCGATAGTAGTCCGGTCGCGCCCAACCCCTTTTCGTTGGACTATCACGGGTCTGGATGCACTACTAACATCACACTACCTGCTCAGCCAGACACCTCCTGAACTCACACGGCCGCACTCAGAGGTACGGTCGCGTTCAGGGACAACACACACAAGACTGAGTCAATCAATAGTGCGATTTATTGAAGCAACAGATGCACAAGTTCTTTTAGATTGCCAGTGATAAATTCGCTGTCTGCAAGCAAGTGCACTAAATTGATTACGGTCGGGTTACACATGCGTGGGGTGATGAAACAACTCTAGAGATTCCTAAAATTCCCGCGGATCCACTCAGGAAAGCCGAGTGTTCAAATCTTACCCAAAGGCATCCCAATGGGGGGAAAGAGAGGGTCAGCCCGTCAGTGGATCCTAAAGGTCAGGAGTGATGGTGTCTTCCCTGACATCCAGCTCTTTTCACATTATTTTATAGTGTTTTACTTTGCAGGTGGAGCTTGAGTGACTCTAGTCATACATACCTTTATCAGAATTGGTTCAAAATTGTCTCGTTTCGCGTTTAAAGGTACAGACTAGGAAAAATTCAGTGCGCAAGCTCATTGAGGAGTGGTCGCACCTTGGGAGGTGGGTAACTTTTGAGAAGGGTGTGCATTTTAGTATTATAATGATATTATAATAAGCAAAGTTCACTCCAAGTACAGCATTTCATCAAAGTTGACGGGTCACTGACACAGGGCATCGCATGTGCAGCTTATTAATGTACACACTGTGTACCTTTAAATTCCCTTGTTCACAGAGCGTGGCCGCAACGTCTCCACTCCGCTCCACCCTCCGTGCAATTTCTCCCAGAGTCAGCACACCAAGTTCCCCTGATGTTACCAACATCTAGGGTCGCCTGGGGAATTGCCATGATACAGACTCATTGTACACTAGCTACGTTCCACCCTGTTTCAACGCTGTTCTTAGAGGGTAAATTTCCAAATTGCCCCTCAGCAATTACTCCACAAGTACTCAGGTGGGTTCTCACCAGAGCAGAGTAGAGGGGCAGAATCACCTCCCTCAAACTGCTGGCCATGCTGCTTTGGATGCAGCCCATGAGATAGTTGGTGTTCTGGGCTGTGAGTGCACATTACTGACTCGTGTCCAGCTTTTTCATCCACCAGCACCCTCAAGTCCTTCTTGGCAGGGCTGCTCTCAATCCCTTCATCCTCAGCCTTTACCGATACTGGAGGCTGCCCTGACCCAGGTGCAGCACCCTGCACTTGGCCTTGTTGAACCCCATGGAGTTCACATAGGCCCATTCCTCAAGAGAGATATCCTCAAAGGGATATTCCATACCATATGATATCTTACTCAGTATATAAAGCTGGAGTGAAGAAGGAGGCAGGTAGAGGCACATTCAGAGTGATGGCATCTATCTTCTCAAGTAACCTTTACGTGTGATGGAGCCCTGCTTTTCTGGAGATGGCTGAATACCTGCCTGCCAATGGGGAGTAGTGAATGAATTCCTTGTTTTGCTTTGTTTGCATGCGCGGCTTTTACTTTCCTTATTAAACCGTGTTTATCTCAACCCATGAGTTTTATCACTTTTACTCTTCTGATTCTCTCCCCCATCCCACCACAGGGGAGTGAGCAAGTGGCTGAGTGGTGCTTAGGTGTTGTCTGGGGTTAAACCACAACAGTAAGTTTGTGGACAACACCAAAGTGGGCAGGAGTGTTGATCTACTTGAGGGTAGGAAGGCTCTACAGAGGGATCTAGGCAGTCTGTATCCATGGGCTGAGGCCAACTGAATGAAACTCAACAAGGCCAAGTGCTGGGTACTGCACTTGGGTCACAACAACCCCATGCAATGCTACAGGCTTGGGGAGGAGTGGCTGGAGAGGTCCCTGGCAGAAAATGACCTGGGGGTGCTGGTTGACAGCCGGCTGAACATAAGTCAACAGTGTGTCCCGGTGGCCAAGAATTCCAACATCCTGGCTTGTATCAGAAATAGTGTAGCCAGCAGGAGTAGGGAAGTTATCGTGCCCCTGTACTCGGCACTGGTGACGCCATACCTTGAATACTGTGTTCAGTTTTGAGCTCCTCATTACAGGAAAGACATTGAGGTGCTGGAGCACATCCAAAGAAGAGCAACAAAGCTGGTGAAGGGTCTAGAGAGGACGTCTAATTAGTAGAGGCTTAGGGAACTGGCGTTGTTTAGCATGGAGAAAAGGAGGCTGATGGGAAACCTTCTCGCTCTCTACAACTACAAGAAGGGAGGTTGTAGCAAGGTGGGTGTCAGTCTCTTCCCCCAAGTAACAAGCAATAAGACAAGAGAAAAGGGCCTGAAGTTGCACCAGGGGAGGTTTAGATTGTTAAGAAAAAATCCTTCACCAAAATGGTTTCCAAGCATTGGAACAAGCTGTCCAGGGAAGTGGTTGAGTCACCATCCCTGGAGGTATTTAAAAGATATGTAGATATGGTGCTTAGGGACATGGTTTGGTGGTGGACTTAGCACCCTACAGATCCACTTAAATTGTGCCGCAATATTTGCAAACATTGATACAGTCTCAGTGACCAAGTGTGTACCTCATTGACTCAACAGTTGCCTGCCAGACAGAAGACAAATACTGTTTGCAAGAGTATAATTGTTTTGAGCAATGGCACCAATTGTGGTGATACTTCATAATTATGCCTACATCTTATTTTTGCTTTTTGCTAGACAAAGCCCCAGAGTGTTGTGTCCCATCTAATACCAGTGCTGTCTTGCTAGGTTAACGGTTGAACTTGATGATCTTAAAGGTCTTTTTCAACCTAAATGATTCTATGATCCTAAGTAGCTGTGTGAAAACATCATCTCAGTCATCAGGAGCAAAGCAAAATCATACAGGTTAAGAATGATTAGGGAAGGAACTTTTTTTTTTTTTTAAAGAGAGGACATCATGTCCCACTATGCAAATCCATCCGTTTTCATCTTGAATAATACATAGGAATATGACTCCCCTATTAATGAAAGGATATAGTAGTTTAGAAGGAAAAGGCATGGAGAAAAGTGACAGGAATGATTTATTTCCAGACAGTAAGGAACCATTCCCTGTGCAAGGAACCACTAAAGAGAAAGATATTCTTCAATCTGCTAAATTGATTGAGGGGAGGAAATGGACAAGGAGATGCAACAGAGATCTACGAAATCATAAATGACGTAGAGAGTATGAATAGGGAAATATTTGTCACTGCTTCTTCAAATATAAATGTTAGGGAGCGTCAGATTAAATTGACAGTGGAGCTCTCTGGCACAAGTTACTTTGAATGTCAATAGGCACCAAAGGCTTATGAAAGCAATTTTAAAACCACAGAGAAACTCATAGGAAAATAATCCATTGAGGGCTATTACACACAGGGATACATCACCTTGCTTGTAAAGTTCATGATCTGTAAATTGCTGGGAGTGTATTGGAGATCATGCCAGCAAAAACATTCCTATTTCCACTAGTCTTTTCTTCATACTTTCACCTACACATCTGTTATTAGCCATTGTCACAGACCAGATACCAGATTTGACAAGCCTTTGATGTGATGACTCTTCCAATACTTCTAACAGTTTGTGTATTTTCAAACATGATTTCCAACTGTTTGTGAAATAACAGATTCTTCCATTTGTCTCTCTGTTCCCAAGCCTCTTCTGGTTTTATCAACTCCTTAAAAAAAGCAAAAAATAATTACTACTGAAACTTTTAGGTTATACTACAGAATGTTTTGATAAAAATAGGAAGCCTTCATTGATACAAACTGACTTGGATGGGTTTATAAGGTGGATATAGCAGAAAAAATATAAGGAACTCTTAAATTATAATCATCTGTATTTTAGAATAGGGTTCCCATAAATTCTTTGTAATTACTAGTCATTTGGTAGTGCAATCAGAAGTTACAGTATTGTTGAAAAAGGTACTTGATGAGATATCTTGGTCTCTATATGCAGATGGTCAGACAACATCATACCTTTAAAATGGTTGGATCAATGAGTAATTATCTCAGTTCTACACCCTTTGAATTTGTGGTCATGGTCCTGAGTTTTATCATGAGGTCCAGACACAAGTAGAGTCTACTGAATCATTCTAATAGTTTTCTCTGGTTTTTATGTCATGCCTGTTGCCATGATACTGAATACACAGATAATGAAAAAAACTCCTGCCTTCAGCCTCGGCACTTTATACAGAATCCTTACATTTCAACATCCTCAATGATTCCCAGATCCTTTGTTTTTTTACTTATTAGGTGGTTCATCAAAAATCCCCTTTGTCCTAAAGATTTGGGAGTCACACTGACTTTGGCGTTGCAGCATGTATCTCTGACTAAATAAATCTCAGAGTACACCTTGTCATAACTGTCAATCTCCAGACCTGAAATAACATTATTCTACTATGATTATGCTTTGGTTTATATCTTTTACTACATTTACTGCTTTCTTTTTATCTGTTTTCTTAAATGATAGATTCAGCTATGCTCCTGATGTGCTTTTCTTCCTGAGTTTACTAAAAGAAGGATATAAGTTGTCAGATAATTTTGGCTTCTACTTTGTTACTTTAGCTTAAACCTTTATTAATAAATTATTTGCATGTCTTCCACATTTGTATTAGAAAGCTTTTGTTGTTGCTTGACATTGAAAACTGCTTTGATCTTTTCTGCTTTTTCCTGTGAATTTCATGTACCGAAGTGCCATGTCGACATGTTAATAAAAGAAAAAAAAAAAAGAAAAAAAATCGGCACAGGGTTTAGTGGTCATAGTGATGTTGCATTAACAGTGGGACATGATGATCTTAAAGGTCTTTTCCAACCTTAATGATTCTGTGATTCTGTAATTATATCTACTCTTTTTAGCACTATCCTAATATCATAAAAGACTCTAAAAATATCCAAGTACAGTTACTATGAAAATCAGCCTGTGAAGGAGTTTTCATGCAAACATAAGACACAGCAAGACCAAATTCTGTTCTGTATTATCTTTGACAAGAGATTAAACCTCTGTGAGAATGTATGCAAGCTAGAGCTAAATTACTTGTTGTGACTGCAATGTACTATGGCTACAAAAATTAAAAATTCCAAAGGATGTTAGTATTTCAAATACTTTTGCCATGTAAATGTAGCTTATCATGAAGGTACAAATCAGTACAAAAATAAGTCTTGTTTTGAAAGGAATGGTGCTCTATGCTATTGATTTTTGACAGCCTTCATTCTAATAAGTGTATTCTACTTTTGGTCTCTATGCAAACTGCTTTTCAAATATATAAATGTGTATAATATGCTGAAAGTTGGAATACACTCTGCTGCTACACACATCATCCTAAAATTAAGAGTGCTATCAATCCTCATACACAAGAATGAAG
Source organism: Phaethon aethereus (assembly GCF_964289735.1). Taxonomy (NCBI): domain Eukaryota; kingdom Metazoa; phylum Chordata; class Aves; order Phaethontiformes; family Phaethontidae; genus Phaethon; species Phaethon aethereus. The sequence continues at coordinate 209,514,050 of NC_138575.1, forward strand.
TCATAAGTTAAGGTAAAAAAATTAATTTCTTTTCTTGGTATTGTATTAGTATTATACAATCAAGAACACTAGTGAATTAACTCCTTTTTAGGAAACATTCATCTTTGAACTTTGCTGGTTACAGAAAAGCATAGAGGATAGTTAGTAAGACAGCTCTTATACGCACAATGTATCTTTTGATCATCAACTAGAAATAGCTGCAGAACTAATTTACTTAGAATTCACTTTAGATATCTTTGTTCAGTGTAAAAATATAATAAATTGAACCTTACTAAAATGAAAATTGACTGGCCAAAATTTTGTGATTCATTATTTCTTTTGTGTATAGAGGATATAAAGTGCTGCTGATACTGTATGCAAGGGTGGAAATGGATACAAAAGGTGCAAGACAGTGAAGGAGTAAACATGCTATTTTCAAGTAATAGCATGTCATCTTCTGGAAATTTTTCTGAAAAACATAATTCCCGTATGACCTTTTGCTATCTGATTTACAGTGCCACCATAATTCCTAGTAAAGTGCCTTACAGCTTTCTCAAGGAAAAAAAAAATTAAAAGTTTTTAAACATTATATTTTTTCCCTTCCTTACTTTTATGAGAGAAGTCAGAGCAACAATACTTCATCTAGACAGATCTTTTCAATTTGGCAAGATGTTTGTCTGAGTAAACATCTAGTTTATGTTGAAGGAATTTTGCTTGAATTAAATATAAAACAGAATGTATAATTGTAACTCCACTTTTGTAGAAATGGAAAATCTGTAATATTGACAAGCTGAAGGCGTCTCAGGGTCCACTGAGTGAAAATCTTTCTGTTCTTTTCAGAAAGCATTGGACTCAACTTTTAGTGTATATTATGTCATAAAAATATAAACAATTTTCTTAATGCTCATGTATGTATAGAAATACAGTTATGTAACATCCTTGGGTTTGATTGTAAAAATGGTAATAGACATAAAATCTTTCTTCAAAGTCAAATGAAAAAAAAAGAAAATTTCAAGACAAAACCTGCGCAATTCTGTGACCTCAAAAGGGTGACAAGCTGAGTTGAAGAACCCCCATCAATCTTTTAGTGGAACGGTTTGTTAGGTGTTCGCTAGGTGAGATTTGGATAACCCCTATCTTCTGACATACACAAGTCAGAGATTGCTTCTTATTAAGGTGCAATATTTTTTTTTATTTCAGTGGAAGACTTCTAACTTGTCACTTCCTTAATTCAAGCTCTTGCTTAGTTGAGCACTTAAGCAAATGTTCTGGTAAGTACGGGCTTAACAAAAAAAAATAAGTTCATATCCTGTCTCAATCGGAAAAGCTGCATGAATTGAAGTGAGAGTTCAAAATCTGTGTGTATACCCTCAATAAAAGAGTAGAAGTGGTAACAGGTGGTAGTGGAACATGGGCATAGCAGTTGACGATTCCCTCGTGCTTGATCCTGATCTCTTTACTCATAGGTTATTCATAGGCTATTCATATCAATTGAATTTTGTCATGTTCTTAGTATCTCCTTTTAATTCACCATAGCAAATTGAATGAAGCAACCTCTCTCATATACATCAAGTTCCATTAGCATCAACTGGATTTTTAGATTATGTTTTGCATGTGTTAAAACAAAATTACAGGGGCAGTGTCTGGCTGAAAAGCCTGCAGTTCTTCACATGTACAAACATTTGATACTGAAGTGAGCTTCAGAAATTTCTGAACTGTTTTACATGATTGCATAAAGCAGATATTTTCCTCTTACCTGGACTGACTTGGAGTCACACACTGAAACATTAAACATCTGCCCTCAAGGCTGTGTCGAGGTTTTCTTCACAAACTTCTGTCTTTGACATGGCCCAGGCCTAGTGCGTAATTTTTATAAATATTGGGATATTTGAAGGTTTAGCATTAAATTTAATGCAAACTCTCTTCTGTTCATAAAAATAGGTAATGACAAAAGTTGAAGAGAAAACTGAGTAAAATTATTACAAAACTAGGCACCTGTTGGAAGGCCCATCTTCCTGGGCCTGTACACAACAATTTCACCACAATTATAATGTGGGTTGCATCCTAGTGGGATGCTGTTTCCCTTGGGTTGTTTTTTCTTTTGTATAATATACTCCTGAAGATGTTTCCTCAGGAACTACACCCTCAAGTAGGACACCCCAATACCTGTTATCTAGTATCTGTATCAGTGATCAGTGAGAGAGATGGCTCATCTTGAAATTTCTCTATTGATTTTTCTCCTTTTCCTTACAAAACAGTGTAATTTCTGTCCTTAAAAAAAAAAAAAAAAATCCAGACCAACCTCTCAACTAGAAAGCAGAGTGAGTTAAGTCTGTGTGAGTTGGAGCCTATTCATACATGACTTTAATCTCATTGGAGATTCTGAAATATGTTTTTATAAAACAATTTTTAATTAAGTAAGGCAGAGTGACATTGAGATATGGGTTCTGTTCTGCAGCCTGTGCACAGAATGGCCTTCGCACACTGAAAGAAGAGGTTTCTCTTTGACATAAACAACCTGATCTTCATCTTCTTTCCTGAAACATGAAACATGATGGTTCTTCCTGAAATTGCCTTTCAAAAATTCATTTAACTTCATGTATTTGATCTTAGGTGTTAGGTTCATTAACCCTCTGACCAGGGTATGCTACTCAGAGAATCTTCATATAGAAGGAGCATTAATAGCTTTACCAATGGTACTGTGCTATACGATGTACCTGGTTAGCATTTACTTCTTCCAAATCAGAAGATTAAAAAAAACAAAAAAGCAATAAACTGCTTCAAAGATGATTTAACGGAATAACATGCACACAAAAGCCTTAGAAATGATAAATTTTATTGAGTTAAGCCATTATTTACTTGCCATGCCCGTGTATTTATTATTTAATTTATCTGCAGGGATCTGTGGAAAGGAAGTGAGAGAACAGGACTCAGGAAAGAAGATGAGCTGCAGATAAGGAAATGTTTCGGACAATTCCCGAAGTTGTTGTAATGGAAGCTAATACCAGCCGCTCTAATGTATATCAGCTCTGGAACCAAGGGACCACAGAGTCATTTTACACTCTCCTTCCCTTAATTGCAGGATATCAAGCTGTCTGTTTTAGTATCTGGTTGACTAGGCATAAATTCTAATTAAACTTCTTAAAAATTTTGAACCTCATCACCAAATCACCTTTTCCTTCTGTTATTCAATGTTGTTATCGGCTGTTCAGGGGCAATGTGAGTATAGTACCATAAGCTGCATCCAAGGTCTGTCCCATGTTCTGGGAAAATTCAGTCCTATAAAGTGATACCAATACATATAAGTTTGTAGTCTCATGTGGTAAAATAGCTAGCAGTCTGTGGAGCTAATGCACACCTGAAAAGGAGTCACTAATTTAAATTCTGTTGTTTTTTTAATCTGTCTATAGTTATAATTTTGGAGTTGAAGTTATCTTTAAATGTTTTTCTAGTAAACATTGTTGCAAACAACAAACATTTTTCAACATGGGAGATTAAAATCATAAGTTCTTAAATTATTTAAAGTTGATTCCCTTTGCACTTCAAAACTTCTATATTCTTTGTACTTAGTTTTGGCAATCCAAGTGCTCAGCAGGTACAATTACTGTCTCTGCAGGCATTGTACATTTAGAGAAACACTTTAGCTATTGAAGTAGGCATCAGTTTTAGGGTTAATTTTATCTTTTTTTTTATTGCATGACACTCTTCAGTCCCATTCTGGACACCTCAACAAATTAAAATACAAAATCTTACATGTCTTCCATTAAAAATACAAAAATTATTGAAAAGATAGTTTTTTCCCTGATTTAGAACATTTCACTCTTGCCATTGTTAGTAAAAGGCTGAAGGCATAACACTAATTTTCCTTATATTAATATTGCAGAGTGTCAGGGATAGAGCTTATTTGGCTTTTTTTGAACTTGGTATGAGAATTGGCTGTGGGAATCAAGGAAGAGGAACTTGCTACCTAGTGTCTCTTGTTACATTGTGAAGTTTAAGAGAGTTTAACTTTCAGAGGACTTGAAAATAAGAACACAAGCTAACAACAAAAGTCCCAACTCACTGATGGTCAATTACCAGTCACTGAAGATGTACAACCTTGAGAACTGGGGGAAACTGCTGAAAGAAAGAAAAGAAATAAAAAGGAAAGAAATAAAAAAGAAAGAAAGGTAAGAAAGGTAAGAAAGGTAAGAAAGGTAAGAAAAGGAAGGAAGGAAGGAAGGAAGGAAGGAAGGAAGGAAGGAAGGAAGGAAGGAAGGAAGGAAGGAAGGAAGGAAGGAAGGAAGGAAGGAAGGAAGGAAGGAAGGAAGGAAGGAAGGAAGGAAGGAAGGAAGGAAGGAAGGAAGGAAGGAAGGAAGGAAGGAAGGAAGAGTGAGCCACCAAGCCAAATAGCAGCTGAGTAAATGGAATAAGGCAACTGGTGCAGCACCCTCCATCATGCATAGAGTAGTCCAGTTGCTAAACTACATCTTAGCCAAAGGTAAAGAACTCGAAGAGTTTATTTTATATGAAAGTAAGAACTCAGCACTGAGGGGCAAAGGTTACTGTCACTGAACGATGCTAGAAGCTGCATGTTTGCTGCCAGCACAAGAATCTCAGTTCCTTCCAACTATGTCATGAATCCTGACTCTCCAACAGCCTTTTGACCTGCCAGTAGGTTGTCCAGGACTGTGTACGGCAACCTGAATCTGTTACGTGTCTCAGGGTACATTTTCTCAACAAAATCTTTGCTTTTTTCCTATCTAACAAACCCTCAAACTCCTCAATAAATAAAGCCTTATGTAGGTGACAAATAAGCCTTAGTGCATGTAAATTCAATTTGACTAGTTACTACTTCAGGTAACAGCTTGAAGGCTTGCAGAATTCCACTGATGGCATTTTGGTTTGCAGGAAAGAGAGCAAATTAATGCACAAAACCCTTTAAATCTGCACAAACTACCCTTCAACATTTTAAGGCACAGTGAAACAGAAAAAAGGTCGTCTTCCTGTTTATGAAGCTTAGATTACCCACTCAGACAGCAACAGCACTACCGCGTGGTTTAGATGATCAGTAATATGAATCATTATGAGAATTTATGTAATCAGTTATGCAAAATATCCAAGATATGTGCAGGTAGACTAAGCAATGAGTAACCATTGTTACTGATCAAATATGTGAAAATCATGATGTGTTTTAGATAATCACTTAAGAGTAAAAAACATGATAAAAGTAATACTAAATTACTATTGCACTAGTTTGAGATGTGCCCGTCAAGGGTAAATGTGGTAAGACATGGAAGTAAAAGGATGTACCCAGCTTTAACTGGAGATCCCAAAGCATGTGTTTAGTATTGAAAAAAGAGTATATTTCAGGGAAAGACCTTTCACTTGGTCTTCATGTGAAATGAAACAAAGACAAATTTTTGCAACTGAGTTGTCTAAAGAGTGCAAAAAGAGGAATCTCATCCAAACTGAATGAAGATAAACAAAAGTCATTAACCAAATTTACCAAAATAAGAGGAAGCACACCTTACAGTACATCTGGAAAACCTGGATATCTCATGGAAAATAATTTGGGATCTTTCTGAGAAAATCTGTGAGGGTTTTGTTTGTTTGTTTGTTTGAGGGGGTGAGTTTATGGGGTTTTTTTTGGTTTTGTAGCAAACTTTCCTATCTGGCAAAGTTTATACAACAGCTGAATGGAGGCCTTGCCCACAAAATAATTTTCCTTAGGATGCTACTCTGACAAAACTGGGCAGAAGAAATGATTCAGAGGACTCAGTAACAAATTTAAAGGACAATTTGAACTGAAAAAACATGGTGAATGGCTGAATGATGTTAATGAGTGTTATAACAATAAATGCAATATATTTTAGGTTTTAAGTGAATTCAAAAGAAGGAATAGTGAAAGTGAAAAGTGAAAGAATAATTAGTTGGCACTGATCAAACAGGAAAAGTGATTGAATTTGTAGAGAAAATCCCTGTTAATGGACTGATTTTTCTCCTAATTTATATTACACAGTGGAATGACATATTCCAAACCACTCATATGTTTTATTAAATCATGAAACCGTGTCTGTGACTTCCTTGTTAAAGACTTTTTGTGTGAGTCCCTATAAAGTGTACTAGACAATGGGTTGTTAAAAAAACCCTGGCTTTGGTAGAGATATGACTTAGATGCACACAGGCATCTCATTTATCTCTATTTACTATGATTCAGTGATGGGCAAGGCAAAGTTGCAAAATTTCCTGATGTATTTGGAGCTACACCCAAGACTTTTCATATGGTGTTAGCACAATGCACTTAGAATCATAGAGTCATAGAATCTTTGAGTTGAAGGGACCTTTTAAGGTCATCTAGTCCAACCACCCTGCAATGAGAAAGCACATCATCAGCTAGATCAGGTTGCCCAGAGCCTCATCCAACCTGACCTCGAATGTTTCCAGGGATGGGGCATCAACTACCTCTCTGGGCAACCTTGCCAGGGTTTCACCACCCTCACTGGGAAAAATTTCTTCTTTATGTCTAGTCTAAATCTAGCCTGTTTTAGTTTACAAACATTACCCCTTGTCCTATTGCAACAGCCCCTGCTAAAAAGTCTGTCTCCATCTTTCTTATGAGCCCTCTTTAGGTACTGGCAGGCTGCAATAAGGTCTCCCTGGAGCCTTCTCTTCTCCAGGCTGAACAACCCCAGCTCTCTCAGCCTGTCCTCACAGCAGAGCTGTTCCGTCCCTCTGAACATTTTTGTGGCCCTCTTCTGGACCCAGTCCCACAGGTCCATGTTTTTCCTGTGCTGAGGGCTCCAGAGCTGGATGCAGCACTGCAGGGGGGGGTCTCCCCAGAGCAGAGTAGAGGGGCAGAATCACCTCCCTCAACCTGTTGGCCAAGCTGCTTTGGATGCAGCCCAGGAGATGGTTGACCTTCTGGGCTATGAGCGCACATTGCTGATTCATGTCGAGCTTTTCATCCAGCAGTACCCACATTTCTTGATGCATATCTTAATAACCTATTCTAGTCTACTTAGGAAACACTTGTTGATATTTCCCATTTTAGTTGAAATGTTGCTGTCTTCTCTTCTAGGCATGACATTCCTGTGGATCCAACCATAGCATGTTAATTTTTCAAGCTTTGTTAGGTAATATTTAATTGTAAATTTTTCCTTATATTTCTATATACCTCTTAAAAAGGGTTAAGTTTTTTGTGCGCCCAGGAAAGGGAACACAAATTTGTTTAATAGCTGCTGAGATGTTCTGCTAGTTGTTTATATATTTTGCATAAGGCATGGTTTCTGAAGAATCCAAAATTAAAATGAAATAAATAAATCTGTGCTAAATTACCTTTCAGTATGAATAAAACATCTATGCTTTTCTTCCCTCTCTACATACTTACATTAATTAAATTATCTGATAATATCTTTGTGTTGTTCTGACAGTTGGATTTTCTTTTATATATTTTGATATGCCATTCACAAATACCATAAAGCTTAAACCCAACACATAGCACAAAGTCTCTACTGTGAGGTATCAAAACATTCAGGAAGATAATGTCAACTTCTGAGGAAGAAAAAACTGTTCCAGTTTCAGAGTGTCGTTCAGAGATAATTATGAATGGGTTTAAAAATGTCAGACTCTGCTCCATTAATGAGGATGCTGGGGCTGGAACTGTCAGAAATGGTAGCACTCCTTTCCTTGTTCTTTTTATAACTTATATCCTAAATCAGACATCCTGACATTTTGTTTATTTAAGTATTTCAGGCTCCAGTTTCAATATGTCTTAGATCTCCTGAAACTGCACTTTGTATACAAGAGCTGAAATTTGTGCTACTGAAGTTGACTTAAAAGCAACCTATTTGAATGCTTCACCTGATAGCTGATGTTTCAACAGCCACAAGCAGAAAACAAATAAAAGAAAAATATGAATGGAAAACTAAACCAGCTTTCTATATCTAGACCAGTAAAGGTCTGAATGGTTCATCTAGAAATCATCAGATTGTCATTAACATGGAAGTAATCCCATGACTTTACCACCACAATAACTTGTTTGTGGTCAGAGTGAATTTGTGAAAGTCCTAAAAGTCTTGGCTTTCTATATTACATGCAGTGACTTCTTGTCCTTACTGATTGTGTTGAAAACCAGTCTGGCAGCCTCAAATGCCAAATGTTTTTTGTTCACTGTTCTCTTGACTTCAGGTGCAATAGCAGCTGCCACAAGTAAGTTACACAAATTTAATACATATCTAAAAATAAATATGAATTAAAATATTGTTTGGTGAGTATCTTCCTTCATAAAGAATAAAAAAGACCAAATCTCAATATCAGAGATAAATCAATGTCAGACTTAATGTCAGTGTAAGAACAACCTTTATCATAAGACACGACAAGATTTTTTTTCTTGGTAGTCAGAAGTTTATTGTCATTCTTCTCATCCAAGCACTGTTCTCACACTGACAAAACCTTCTCCTTTGTGATAATATCATGACAAAGCTTAACTCATCTCTATATCCATTCAACTGCTACTCTCTTACAATGAGGGGTGTTAGGCAATTGTGTGCATAAAATGTTATTCTTTTTGTCAAAAATCCATTGTCATTTGAGCAGTAGAACCTCCAGTTAAATCAAGGGCCCATATATATATTGGATAATGATATACGAGAGGACTCTCTGCTCTAAAGACATTTTTCTGACTAGTTCTTAAGTGAGACTTCCAAGATCAGACCCAATAAGTGTTTGCAATAATTTTAAGTAAAGATGTTCTCTTGAAATATGAAATTTTTTTTTACAGTGCAAGAAAATGGTCAGATGATAACAGCTTCCAGTAGCTAGTGATTGGAGCCATTATTTCCACTTGAAAGGGTATTGACCACTCATCTTAACTTGAAGGCAGAACTGCATCTTCCAACAAGAAGTCCATTTACTCCAAACCCACAAGCAAGTCCATACAACTGATATTCTTATCAGGATCTTGGAACAGCCAATCACCCATCAAAAAAAACCCCAAGACATTAGAAGGGTAAATATCATATTTGTTTTCTTACACCAAATTTAAAGAAGCTTTTCAATAACTAATCAGACCTTCAGATGTTTCATTTTTTAATAGTTTTAGTATATTAGTGGATTGTTTCTTAAAGGAACTGAAATCCTAAACAATTATTTTTACTTTTTTCATTCATTTTCAATCTGAAAAAAATAACTTTACTGGGGCAGGGGCAAAAAATGTTAATTGGTGAAGGCATTAGTCAGGTATGAACATGTCAAAATAACATAAAAGACATTTCAATTGATAGTTGTTTTTTTTTTCTAATTAACATGACCTACTATCCTTAAATTTAGTTTCCTTATTGTCAAACTTACCTGTTGACAATTCTGACTTCTTTCATTTTAGCTGCTGGTATTTATCTTACTACATTTTCACATGATATTGAAGGTATTCCTCCCAGCTAACCAGATGGGATGATTGAATGTTCACTATTATAGAATTATTCTTTCCTCCATGCTCTGCCCACATTCAGTCTACTCATAACAAACAAACTACTGGCAATCATTTTTCCTCTGGAAATGAAACCAGGAAATTTAACAACTCAGAGTGAGAGTTGTCCTCTATATGAGGAAACTTCCCTTGATTCTCTTGTCCTTTACTTTACAGGTTTTTATGCTCCCTATTGAACCTTTGTAATCCGTGGTCACCAGGTTTGTACAAAATCATTAACATTGTGATTTTGATACACCTCCACCGTGCAGTCTCACACTGAGAAAGTAGGAAGTGCGGTTGATGGATGATTTTGGTTAGTGTACTGTTCTGAACTGCATAAACAGCCCAGGGGAGCTGAAGACCAATAAATACTAGCTAGGCACCCCTGAGGGCTCAAACCTTTGACAGCCACCAAGTCTCTAGGCTGTTTGTGCAAGAAGCTGCATAGAGACACCAGAGCATCGTGCTAAAGAGTTTAGGACAATTTCTGGTAACAAACTTCAGGATTTGAAGTCTTCGTGCATTTTAATCAGTGAAAAGTAAGTGAACAAAACCATTGGATGACAAGGCATGTTGATACAGAATCATCTTTTATTGATGTTTCTCTATTCTGACTAAAAAGAAGCTGATATAGGGACAACATGGCTGTCAGAGGGGGTGTTTTGAAACATTTTCTATATGGCTCTTCAAAGTGGCAGACAACAACAAAAGCTATTCTCATTTGGCTTGCATTTTTTCTGAAATCAGTGAAGATAAAGCTTGCACCTACTTAACACCTTGAAAAATTTAGCAACATGTCACCTAATCTGGCTATACATCCCATCATGACTGCTGTAACTAAACTCCATACAGAGGAGGAAGCAGGTTGTGTAAGGTTTAAATAACTTCCTTTTTTTTTCTTTTTTTTGAGAATCTATGGAGGTAGTTTTACTGCTAATAGAAGTCCGAGCTTTTGTTTAAGAAAGTTACCAGTAAGAAACATTCAGAACAGCCTTTTTCACAGTATTTTTATTAATGACTTCTGCTTACTTCAGTAGGGCATCATTATTTATCTTTGTCAATGACCATGACATACAGCTAGTCTCATAGGCACCAAATGGCTAAGCTAAAGGCTAAAGGTTCAGCTCTGGAGGGAGTGGAAAATCAACATGAGTGATGCATATGGCTCATTCATGGCACTAATTGTCTTTTGTAAAAGATATCACTGAAGGCAAAATGGAAACTAAAACAAAGAGAATTTAAATACAGTTTTACATTTGTCTTCTTTTAAGAAAAGTGACTTTTTTGTGTGCATCAGGGCCCATAACAACTGCAGTAACAAGCGGGCTGGTTACAGCACATTCTAGGTATGCCTTTGTTCAGATGAGTCTGTGTCCAGATCATTTTGGAAAGGATCTTTGATAGTGGCACAGAACAGGAGTGCCAGGACAGACCAGGACTCTGTGTCTGCTGAACTGCCATGGGAGGTTAATTACAGCTTAGGGCTGTGCTATATTACTTCTGGATTTCCTTTGGCAGCTGCTCTTAAATGAATACAAATGGGTCAGGCTCTAACAGAACAAGTCATCAACACATTTTGGAATCAACTATAGCATTCGATAATGGATCCGGTCTCTGAGGTAGAGTTCCATACATGGCTCCTAACTCTTAAATGTTAGAAAGTATCTTAAAATAGTATTGATGGATTTATTGTTTGTTTTATGAGAGGTAATTTTTATAGGGTTTTTGGATAAGAGACAGCTGTTTGGTCTGTATTAGGTAAACACTTCCTAGTGACAGTATTATCATATAATCATTGGATGTGTACTGTGTTGCAAAGATACTAATCATCATGTTCTATAATTGGAATTGAGCTGAGTTTTATATCTCTGCAGGATGCAAAGTATGCTCTCATTTCTGTGAAATTTTGCACTAATTGGGGCTTAAAATGGTGCCTTCTTTGATGCCCATTTGCAAAATTATTTACTTCACAAAAATCTCCAGTTTTGATTTTAGAGTTACTATAACCTACTGAGAAGAGGTCTCAAAATATCATACATTTTACTAAAATATTATCAGCAATGGAATCTGAATGGAATAATTTAAACAAAATATCACTATTAGAAGAAGTGTAACTGAATTACTGGATTTGTTTGCCTGCGCAGTGCTAATTAGAATGGACAAATCACTGCTCTGAAATGACTGTACTCCTCAAGCTAATATCTCAGCAGAGACCTGATATCTCACTTAAAGCTTGCTTGGGAGTCTTGTATGTTGGTGGATTGCACTATGTCCCCAAAAAAACCCCCAACACCTCTAAAGACCATAATCGACCATATTCTCATTCACAGTGCTGTTCCTTAAGTACCAATTGAGCTGCAAAAAGAAGTCATAAAATCTACATCTGTGAATAAAAAAGCTTCAAGTAGTAAATTTGGGAACTGACTGTCCATTATGCTTCATCATCATCTTGTTCCCTCACTCAATTTTGGACTGCTTCAGCTCTGTGAGAGAAATCCGCTCTAAAGGAGGTTAATCCTTGGTCTAAGAACTGGGATTGAACCCCAGCTGTCTTGTCAGAAATATCCACATAGCCTCTAATGGTTTCTGTTGGCATTTGGGTCCCTAATTAGTCAAACTCTGGGAAATTGTCAACAGATGTGAAGGTAGGACACAATTTTATTGGTACTTGTCTTTTGAGAAGGATGTGGTGAAACCCTGGCAATTCATGTACATCTCTCTATTGCATATAATCTGACAAAGGTGAAGATATTTCCCTCTAATTATGTTATATTCTGTTATTATTTTCTTTCATTTAAAGCAGAAAGTAATTTAGACACAAAACATGGTTTCTTTTACTACATGGAGAAATACACCATCTGGGAACCTCTCAGAACAGGTTCTTAGAAATTATCTTACATTCATAATTTTGGTAATAAACTAAATTCACTGGCTCTAGTGAATATTTAGCAGTAACATGACTTAATGTTGTCTTCTAGTCAAAATTCCAGTTAATTCTTATTATGGATTTGCCACTTAAGCAGTTAAGTAAGTAATGTTGCTAATATGGTCTCTTGTGCACTGTGCCATATTTTTGTTTACCCACTTGTTAGATTTTCTCAAGCTGTTTAAGTTTCATCCCCTTAAGATTTACAGATCTTAATTTATAAATACGTTAAATAGCATTCAATTCAAGAGTAGAGACTCCCATTACTACTCATATGTAGGTGTCTTCATGTGCACTGAATATCTAAGCTCTTATTTCAGTCAGTGGAGAGATGGTCAATACAATCAATAGAACTTAGACAATGACTTGGACATATATTGGAATTCTAGAACTAGAAATTCTACTTAAAGAAAAGAAAAAATATTACTATGAGGGTGGTCAGACCCTGGAGCAGGTAGGTTGTGGAGTCTCCACCTTAGAGTTACTCAAAACCCACATGGTCATGGTCCTAGGCAGCCTCTACTAGGTGACCCTCATCTGCACAAGAATTGGACTACATGATCTCCAGAGGTCCCTCCTGAACTCAACTGTTCTGTGACTTTGTGATTCTGCAAGTAATCTTGCCAGAAAACATCAGCCTCTTCTCTCCCTGTTCCTTAAGTCACAGGGGCAGAAAGGAGGCAGTGCTGGGAGAATGAAACAGGAGTCTTGTGTTACAGGCATTTATATGCAGATACTGACTTTTTGTTCTTCTGCTCCTAAAACATTATATGCAATGATTCTTTAAAGCAACATATTCCCTGGAGTGGGCCTAATATGAAGCCACATAAGGACCTTACACTCCAGTCCCCAACCCATTATGTCACCATCTGTACACTGGTCATGCCACCATCACACAACACAGGGAGCAAGCGTTCACTTTGTTACAGAGTTGAACATGACCATGTTTCAGAAACTGACTTTCTCTATCCTATGAAATATGCATGCTTACTTTTGAGGAATACCTGGAAAGAAACAGGGCTGGGGAGAATGGTGTGAGTCAGAGGAATTGTGTAGTGCACAGGTGTCCTGGTTTCAGCCAGAGTAGAGTTAATTTTCTTCGCAGAAACCAGCATGAGGCTGTGTTTTGGATTTGGGGTGAGAAAATGTTGATAACGTGCTGATGTTTTGGGTTGTTGCTGAGCAGTCAAGGACAGTCCAACTTCTTGTACTGGCCTGCTAGCGAGCAGGCTGGGGGTGCACGGGAAGCTGGGAGGGGACACAGCCAGGACAGTGACCCAGGCTGGCCAAAGGGATATTCCATACCATACGACATCATGCTCAGTATATAAAGCTGGGACGAAGAAGAAGGAAGGTGTGGAGGGACATTCCAAGTGATGGCATCTGTCTTCCCAAGAAGACATTACGCATGATGGAGCCCTGCTTCCCTGGAGATGGCTGAACCCCTGCCTGCCCATGGGGCGTGGGGAATGGATTCCTTGTTTTCCTTTGCTTGCGTGTGTGGCTTTTGCTTTGCTTATTAAACTGTCTTTATCTCAAACCATGAGTTTTCTCACTTTTACTCTTCCGATTCTCTCCCCCGTCCCACCGCGGGGGAGTGAGCGAGCGGCTGCGTGGGGCTTAGTTACCAGCTGGGGCTAAACCACGACAACAGGCCATAAATAGTACAGTTCTGCTTTCATGTAAATGCAGAAATATTCTTGGCAGTAGGCACCACAATGGCTTCAGCCATCTCTTTGCTAAACATAGGACAAAGGGGTAGAAAGCCAAAGAAATTTTTTAGGAAGGAGGAAGAATTACTACAGCCAAATTTGGAATCAAGGCAACAACTGTAAAAGAAGAGGTTCAAGTCTCTCTCAGGGATATGTAAAAACTTCATCTCATAATGGTGTAAGGAATGGCAATAGTCCTAATCTATCTGTTGTTTGAGGTGCTTTTAGTTCATACTACTTTTTTTTTTTTAATTTTTGTTTTGTTCTGTTTTGTTATACATGAAAAAGCTTTTTCGGGGTTAAAGTATTTAACTGCTGGCAATCTATAGCTTTGACCTGCATCAAAAGAGGCAACTCTGCAGTGAACATTCTCAGCTTTTAATACTGCTTATTAAAATGCATTTTTAATATGAAACAAAAATTGACATACTTTAGTAATCTCTGACATTTCAAAGGGAAATGCCTACCAGCTTCTGGAAGAACTGTGAAAGTGCAGAGAATGCAATTAATCACTCTGCCTCTTTCACTGTTTGATTCTGCAGCAGCAATTGAATGAAAGCCACTCTCTTATTCACATCTTGAACACTGCCAGTGTCAATATCTGAGAAAAGGAGAAAGTTGTGTTCTTTTCAGGACTAATTCTGGAAGCTTAACAGGCTGAAGTTGCTGCAGAGGGTTGCACTGCCTGCCTGTTTCTTAAAGAAAAGAAGTCTGACGTGCATAAAACTGATCTCTGATCTGAACTCCCAATCTGTTGCTAAAATGGTAGAAGAAAAAAAGAAAAAAGAATGTTGCAGGGTGCCTCTATGTCAGAATTTTAGGTCAGACCAGTAGTGTTTTGAAAGAAATCTCTACAGGTGCCTATTTATAATGTTTGGATTTGTATCTTCAAGTGATTTTGGAGCTAATAAATCAGATTTATTTCTAATAAAATTAACCTAGAAGATGCACTGTGGGATTCCAACTACTACCAGGCATTTAGTGCACAGTACTAGACAGGAGCTAGTGTGAAATAAAGTGGAATCAGTACTGAGTCCTCAGAAAACTTTTGAACTGCTCTGACTGCATTATATTACAAAAATCATTCACATTTGGCAGGAATGAACTAAAAGCATCTTTGTTTCAGACTTTAAATAAAAAAAGCTAGAGCAAATGGAGTCGGTGGTAATCCCATGGGAAGAAAATGCAACTCTGTTTCCACATCCTTTAGCTTTAAAGATAGAAATCATTAATACAGTACAGGACTGCGAGGGGTGAACTCTGAATCTGACAACATATTTCCCCTGTCCTGATTTATTAACATCAGATCACAGAATCACAGAATCACAAAATCATTAACGTTGGAAAGGACCTTCAAGATCATCAAGTCCAACCATCAACCCAACACCACCATGTCCATTGAACCATGTCCCAAAGCTCCACATCCACATGTTCTTTGAACGCTTCCAGAGATGGTGACTCCACCACCTCCCTGGGCAGCCTGTTCCAATGCTTGACCACTCTCAGTCAAGAAATTTTCCCTAATATCTAATCTAAACCTCCCCTGGCACAACTCAAAGCCATTTCCTCTCATTCTGTCACTATTTACTTGGAAGAAGAGACCACCATCCATGTTGCCACAACCCCCTTTCAGGTAGTTGTAGAAAGCGATAAGGTCTCCCCTCAGCCTCCTCCTCTTCAGACTGAACAACCCCAGTTCCCTCAGCCGCTCCTCATAAGACTTGTGCTCCAGACCCCTCACCAGCTTCGTTGCCCTTCTCTGGACACACTCCAGCACCTCAACATCCTTCTTGTAGTGAGGGGCCCAAAACTGAACACAGGATTCAAGGTGCGGCCTCACCAGTGCCGAGTCCAGGGGAACAATCACTTCCCTGCTCCTGCTGGCCACACTATTGCTGATACAGGCCAGGGTACTGTTGGCAGCCTTGGCCACCTGGGCACACTGCCAGCTCATGTTCAGCTCATTACTTATTATTGTAGATATTGCCCCTTCTAAAGAAGGGGACTTAATTGTACCACAGTCTCATTACCACCTACACAATAATCTGCCACATGCAGTTACGTTAATGAGAGTTGGAATGCCACTTGACAGTTGTGGTGGGGTTTTTTGGGCTTTTGCATTTTTTTTTACTATTTTTTTTCAGAGGAAAAAAGACATCTGCCAATAAGATTATGCAAAGGAAGAACAAAAGTATATTTAGGAGACAAAGTTGCAAAATGTGCCTAAAAAGTTTTTAAGTTACATACCTTAAAAATTTAGGTATCATTAATCAGAACAGATTTTCATTAGTATAAAATTTCCATTACTTTTAGTATAAAAAAGATTGAGAACTTAATGATTTCATGAACACTGAAAATTAATTTTTTGGCCACCTGGACTAGAATGGATTTTGTGAGGCTTTTTTTTCTATATATTTTGAAGCAATCTCTTCACCGGGAAATAAGAAGTCATTTGTCTACAAATATAAAATTTTGTTATTGAAGGATATTCTGATGTTCCATATCGCTTTTTCATTTCAACTTAAAGTGGGAAATCAAGAAACATTGTGAAATGGAAAATTCTTTGATACTGTAAAAGAAGTTATAACCTAGAAAATTTAGTGAATTTTCCCTTGAACATGTAGCTGTTTTGAAAATGGTTCAAAAGCACAGTGTTTCTTTTAAATTATTTTTTTAATTGGTACAGGTTTTATTTTCATTTTCATAACTGGCAAACATAACATTCAAAAATTATTTTTCACAAAAAATATTTCTATGAAATTGACATTTCTGATAGCAAAAACTTTTACATTAAAAGTTTGATTTGGTTTAGATTAGTGTAATATACACTTTTTGTTTAAGGACACTCTGTAGTTCAGACTGTAATGGAAGTATTTCTTCTTCTATTTATTCTTTGAAAATTGTTTATTCTTTGAATTGTGTACAGATACAGTATCCGAAAATTTTAAGTTAGTTCTCTTTAGACTGCGAATTGAATAACACATGCTAGATTTTGGACCAAAGAGTAGAAACCAGGCACATTTCATGAGAAGTTCATGCTGATCTATTTCACTGTCTAGCTGCACAGTGCAACTTGTCAAACATTCTTAGCAACCAACGTTTGATTTTTTGAGGTCCACTATTCCAATGTTCATTTGAGGAGAGGAGAGATGGGGAGAAGAGAAAGAGGAAAGGAAAAGATGTTTTCTTGCTTCAATTTACCTTGTTACATTTCCCATCTGCTGGATATCTTTAGCCATTTTTTTCCTAAATTGCGTAACAACCTGTTATTAGAGATGTTCTTGGATTTATGTCTGTGGTTAAACCAGAAGAAAATTTTTGAAAAATAATTTCTTTATTGAGTAGTCTAATTTCCTTTCAGTTGCAACTATTCAGAATTTGGGGTTAAGTTTGATAACCAACACAAAATGAAAAATATAATTTTTACTGTAAAATAATGTTTACATTCCAATTTTAAAACTTAAAATGCTGAACAAGTCCAAAGCTTCTATTGAGAGTCTTTTGTGGTTGAACAAGATAGGTAGTCTTTGCTTGCTTTGCTGGAAAAAAACCCAAAACAATACAGTTTCTCCACACTGTATTTTCTGCAATTTGGCAAAAATAAACTGAAACACCAAGAAGGTCACATCATTCTGTCCATAGGTCAAGTCCCTTTTTATTGCCTTGTAAGCTAGATAAGTTCTGCAT
Source organism: Phaethon aethereus (assembly GCF_964289735.1). NCBI lineage: Eukaryota > Metazoa > Chordata > Aves > Phaethontiformes > Phaethontidae > Phaethon > Phaethon aethereus. The sequence goes on from NC_138575.1 coordinate 209,531,802, forward strand.
CACTAGGTTGTTGCTACCTTATAGGTTCTGCAGACCACAGACAAACCATAAGGCATTTCTCTGGAGCCTTTCCAGCTTGTTCATATATCTTACAAACCAGGAACACTGGAACCAAATAAGGTCTTCCAGTTTCATTACTGCCATTTATAGAAATCATGCCATCTCCCACTCCATCATAGTTCCTATCTTAAATAAAGATCTCATTTTCCCTCTGAGTTATGGTAGAATACAGCAGCTCAGACACAACTCGTTATCCACAAAAATTTCAATCCCTTTCAGAGCCATTGCTTCTTAGAAACAGTTGGGAATACGTGTTATTTACACTCTCTGTTCACACTCTTGACTTCACAGTTAGCTGTGTTAAAAAAAATGCTAATATAGCCAAAGTCCATTTCCGCTTCATTATATTACTTACTTATCTACCTATACTGTTATCTTTTAAACACATTTTTCTCTCAATAAACAACTGGAATTTTAGGCGCTAATTTTTTTTTACCTTTTCCCTTACTCAATTTTAAGGACAACTTTCTCAGCACATAATATTAATGGAGCAAATCAAGAATGGTGAACTGGGGGGAGAAAGCAACAGAAAAGGACAAGGAGTTAAAAAAGTTAAAACAGTTTAACATTATCTTGATATTGCTGTCAAAAAGAATTGTCAGGGAGATTTTTTTCCTGGTAAGTTGTCATCTGCTCAGAGGTGAGACTATGTGAAACAGAACTGCTACAAATGAAAACAAATGAAAAAAATATTAAGAACACAAACACCAGTGTCAATAAGAAAAAAAGAAAAAGCAAAAAAAAGCAATTACACACAGAATAATTCTACAGGAGAAATGGAAAGAAAAACAACTAAACAACTGTTTCTTTAAAGATAAGCAAACTAAATGACAGGAAGAGAAACATGTAGAAAAACAATATGGGTGAAAAAAGTCTATAAAAATACCAACGTCTAAAAATAAAACAGCATGTATAACTATAATAAAATTAACATTTGGAGGAGGCAAAAAATGTACCACCCATCTTAGAACCATAGAATCATAGAATAGTTTGGGTTGGAAGGGACCTTTAAAGGTCATCTAGTCCAACCCCCACACAATGAGCAGGGACATCTTCAACTAGATCAGGTTGCTCAGAGCCCCATCCAACCTGGCCTTGAACGTTTCCAGGTATGGGGCATCTGTCCCGATCCAGTGTCAGGGGAGGTTTCGATATGATCCCAAGAGCGAGATTAAGACACAAATGAGGTCAAATGCCGTCTACCCAAAACATCTTGTATTATCAAAAATAAATAAATAAAAAAAATAATAGTGATAATTAAAAGTAAGAAACTAATAGCGACAGGACAGAGTGGAATAAAAAGACAGAAATCAAGCAAGCATTTGGGATAGGATGGAAAACCACCACCATGGATCCGCGGCGTCCTGGGGTCCAAGCTTCTCGATGTTTCGGTGGTGGGTGATTGTGACAGCAGCAGCATGCGCACACGTACACCTGTCTTGGCAGCCCCTTTTAATCTCATTTGCGGGCTGCAAATTCCATCACAACGCCATGTAATTGCCCATCTGCACATGAGCATACGCTACACGCGGCGCCAGCCCCGCTCCTCACGCAACTATCACGCGGCTATCGCATGACGTGGTGGTGCTTGATTGGGCCTTGTAGCACCAATCACAGGTCTCTGTGGCCCTGCAGCCAATCCCATCACCAGCCGAAGGAATTCTCGCCCAGACGAACAGTCTTTGAGACAAATGCCCCATGGTTTGCCCCATGGTTCAGTCTCTCACAACATCTACCACCTCTCTGGGCAACCTGTGCCAGTGTTTCACCACCCTCATTGGGAAACATTTCTTCCTTATATCTAGTTTAACTCTACTCTCTTTTACTTTAAAACCATTGCCCCGTGTCCTATCACAACAGACCCTGCTAAAAAGTCTGTCCCCATGTTTCTTATAGGCCCCCATTCAGTCTCTTTGAAGCCTTCTCTTCTCCAGGCTGAACAACCCCAACTCTCTCAGCTTTTCTTCATGGGAGAGGTGTTCCACCCTCTGACCATTGTTGTGGCACTCATCTTACTGTTTTGTTAGCTGGAACTCCAGTTGAGCATGGCTGTATTGGAAAAGATGCAAAGATCCCTCAAGAAGACAATCAGTGTGATTGCTTTTGTGGTTTGCAAAATGTTTTCTTAAATCCATTTTGAGATATAGACAAACGGTATCAGAGGAAGGGTGGTTTTCATGTGGGACTTGGGACCATTGTGCTCTCTTAGTCAGAAATGGTTCTATTCACAAACCAGAGACTTTGACATACATGTGTAAGTTCTCCATTTGTAAGACTTTTGTATTTGTCAGGGAATCAATTGCTGGGATGATGGAAGCTTATATACCTTTGAGAATATCATATATAACTTTATAACATATGAATAAATATGTATGAATCAGTCTTTTGGGCAAGATGGACTTTTAGCCTGATGCAGGCAGAGCTAATTTTATATTATTCTTTGTGTTTGACATGTCACTTAACAATTGTGTTCTTGCAGACATAAAGATTTAAAAAGAAATCCAGATGTGGTAATCAATCTTCAGACTCAACTGTTACATTTGAAGCTAAATTTGAATTTCATCTCTCTTTAATGGATAAGACTAAAATCCAGAACAGAAACTTCCATAACATCCAACTTCGAAATATGTTGTGATGTTTGGACTAGGCTTCCTTGAAGATATGTTAAGAAACCAAAACCATATCTCCAAAAATAAATTCCTGTGTCTGAACTCTAACACAGGCTTCCTCTATTTTTTTCTTACATGTAAGAGCATCACTGTATTGTAAGAAAGCAAAAAAGGATTAGTCGAATATTTTATATAGAAAAGGCAAACATGAAGTCTGGTGAAGTAACCCAAGCTTTGTTAGACACCAGAACCTGAGATACACATTCACAAGTGGTATTTTCTGTAATTTTATCCCCTGATGAAACACCAACAACAGTCTATTAATTGTTTCTACTTTGCCACACCCATATTAACATATATTAATCTGTGTAGAAAATAAAGTCTATGAGGCCTCATCTTCCCTGGTCTGAGTGTGATGAAAATTCTTAAAATAAACATATAATGCCTCCGTCTTACCTTTATTCTGCCCACATCAGTAAAGTGTATATCCACAACAGAGAGATCAGTGTTGAATCAAGGGCAACTGCAGAAGCCTTTAAGAAACATAAATTTAAGACTGGATCCTAAGGTCCTTTAGGATTGGATCCTATCCATTCACCATTGACTAGGGTGGAAGGATAGAAACACCAAGTTAATGTATGAAATGGTAAATGAAAAAGAAGTTCAAAGAGTAGATTTTCAAGGGGAAATAATGAATTTCAAATTGAAGTTTGATTATTCATTTTGGTTTTTTACCTACATACATTAATAAAAACCATAAAAAAATCCATCCAAAACACACTGCATATGTTACAGAATCACAGAATCATTAATGTTGGAAAAGACCTTTAAGATCACCAAGTCCAACCATCAACCCAACACCACCATGCCCACTAAAACATATCCTGAAGTGCCACATCTACATATTTTTTTTAATACTTCCAGTGATGGTCACTCCACCACCTCCCTGGGCAGCCATTGTTTGACCACTCAGTCAGGAAATTTTTCCTAATATCTAGACTAAACCTCCCCTGGCACAACTTGAGGCCATTTCCTCTCGACCTATCACTAATTACTTGGCAGAAGAGACCAACACTCACGTCATCACAACCCCCTTTCAGGTAGTTGTAGAGAGCGATAAGGTCTCCCCTCAGCCTCCTCTTCTCCAGACTAAACAACCCCAGTTCCCTCAGCCACTCCTCATAAGGCTTGTTCTCCAGACCCCTCACCAGCTGATATTGATAACCTGATGCTGATAACCTTTGAATAAAGCTGTTGTCACAGGGAAGAAGAGGAGGAGAGATATTTTGGGAAGGTGTTTCTGTCCAGCTTTTACTTGTATTGCTTCTATTCATTTGTTGTAAACAACCTAGCAAAAAGAGAAAATTATTCAAATACATATTCTGAAGACAGTATCCAGAGAATTATAAGTATGTTCTTTCAGAATAATAATGCACAGAATATTTTTAATGTGCTGATGCAAATATTTGCCCCAGAAATCCAACTGTAAGAACTGTCAGTTTTAGGCAGGGTGTAGGGATATACCAATATGTCTAAATGTGTCAACAAAAGAGATGAAATCTGAATTTCTGAATAAAATAAAAACCGATAGATGATACATGAATATTCATAAATATGAAAATCTGCACACTGAAATATTATTTGTTCAAGACATTCAGTGAATTATTTTGAATAATGAAAAAAATAATGAAAACTTTGATGTCACTCCTAGTAATTCACACAAGGAAAAGGAGTAAATTCCACCCGTGTTTCACAATGAATAGCTCATCAAGCTATTTATTAGCCTGTTGAACTCTGCAGATACATAATATGGCTGTGAATAAATATGGATGTATTTGTGTGTGTAAGTATTTATTCTAAATTCACTTTCTACTCAACTTTTATCAAACTAATCCTTTAGTCAGTGATCTTTTGCCTCTCCATGCAGAAGCTATGCTCCTGCCTGGGTTGTAGGCTTTTGCTTTAGCTATTTTTGGATAGCACTAGATATCCAACATTGTATGTCTTAGTCCTGTTTGAATTCATCAACTTTATGATTGTCTACATAACTTGAGTATGTAGGAAAATTGGGATTCTGTTTATCTTAGAAATTGTTTGCTGTTTGAGGAAACAATGATGTCTAGGGAGTATTAGGTTCCATCAAGGTTTACTAGGCACAGAGAAGGAATCTCTGTATAGGAATCATTGTATAGGGGTTTTTTTTTTACAGTTGGCCAGCAAAGCTGACTCATCTTGTGTTTTTTTTTTTAACTTGAGTACAGCAGAGGAGAAATCCCTGGGTAGAGATGAGAGCAGGAAATACTACTAAGTAAAAGCAAAATAGATTTTAGAAACTCTTCATATCTAATGAAAAATGGTTATAAATGTTAGTGAAATACTTATAGCCTGCCAAAGAGAATCCTTGTAAAACTGCTTGAGAAATTCTTTCTTGCCATCTAGGGCCTGAATGATCTCAGCAGCGCCCTGTTGGAGCCTGGTGTTTCTCGTATGCTTGTTCTGACAGAAGTGATACATGGCAGCTCTGCTAACATTAAAGTCACCAATACCCTGTGAATTGCCAAGCAGTTAAGTGGCAATAAGTTACAAACTACAAACACCTATATTTAGGATTTTTCAGTAATGATATTACACTGATTCTATTTTTGACTTTAACATCTTCCTTGGAGTTCCCAGCTGATTATTGGAAACCCAGAGTTTCTAGATCACTTGCAGAAGCACAACTGCAAAAAGCAGTTTTCCCCTTCACCTTGAAATCATGCTTTAAAACTCTCCTTTTGTAGCAATGTCTTTTCCTTTTATAATAGTGCTGTTCTCACTACCACTAATTAATCCTTTCTTTCTCTTGATCTGTGTGTTATTCTACATTTTTCTTTGGTACTCGATCCATTTAGAGCACATCTATGTTTCACGTGGAAATGCAGACAGTCACGGGGCTTGCTACCCGCCCTGTTACCAGTCAGAAATGCATAACCACGCACAGTATGGCACTGAGCACGGTCCCACTGAGAGATGGGGTTCATTGGCTTCAGCTTGGCAGTCACACAGATTTGAGACTAAATTTGGATCTTGTCCTGCCAGCTTCAAGGATAAGTAGAATGCCCGCAATCTACCTTCATCTTTAACATAAAAAAAAATTTCTTTCCATAATATCTAGTGTTATCTACCTAAAATTAGGATTTCTGTGAGATTTTGTGTTGCTTAAAAAAGGTTGCACTTTTATGCCAGAGCAAATTATTAATATTGTGAGCTTTTTTCACCATAAACCTCGAGTGGGGTGCTTTTTACAGCAGGCAATTCTATAAACAACTGAGAAGAAAGAGAATGAGGTATGAGACTACTGCCTGCTTCTGAAGGATGGTGGCTTTTCATAGCTTTGTAATAGCAGAATAAGTCTGAGGTAGATGAATTAGTGGAAGAGGGCACATGACCTAAAAGTCAAAGGTGAACAATGAATGGATTTATTACAAGTCATGCTTTTGCATCCATATATATAGAGCAACATATTACACAGAACATCTATATCTTAGTCCTAGCAATCCAGTAAATCAATCAAAGAGAATATCAGCACAGAAGGTGTGATTCATGGTATGCCACACCATATTCCAAGCCTGTCCACTGCTACTTCTACCCAGAACAATAACAGAGAACTCCCCATCAGAGAAGTGTCAGTTTTATTTATATTGATCCTAAAATCACCTTTTGAGCTATTTGCACTTCAAACTGAGCATGTGTGTCAGTCAAGAAAAGGAAAGAAAACTCTCACAGAACTGGCACATTTCCAATATTGCTAGAGAAAGGCAGGAGTGAGAAACAGAGAATAGTAGGCTAAATTTCATAGAAAGGAAAATATCCAGTGGTATAAATCTTTCCACAAAGCCTCCATGGAGTTGTTAATGAGGTCAGTAGAATTCCTTCCCTGGCCTGTAACCTTTGCAGATATTATGACCAGGTCAAAAATGTCTCCTTCAAAGGTATATAAGCAATGCGGGAAATATTATTAACAATTTAGTGAGTAGTATTCTTGTACCATGATTCAGCAATAACCCAGTGTCCCATCCTGGTGCCATGGGACAGAGTGCTACAGGTGACTTTGTTGGGTTTTTTCCCAGAGGGAATCTACAAAGCTGAGTCCCCCTGACATTTATAATCATTAAAGGTCCCATAGAACATTTCACCTCACTAGTGAATAGGCTCCAGATTCTTTAGATGGGTACTTCCAGCCATAAATAAATTTCTCTTGGTTCCAGCTGTGTATATTTGTCTTCATTTCTTGTCCAGAGTCTTCGAAGAATGTATCTTTTGGGTAGTGATTCCACAACAGGGCTGCTAAAGCAGTGTCATGATTTCCTGTGAGCCAGAAGCAAATGCAATAGGTATGGTGTATCAAACCAGTGATCCAGAAAATACACACAGTGTGGGAAGGACCTGAAGAAGGACCACTCTCCTCCATTCTCTACCACTAAGTTTGTCCTCATTTCCTCGGTGCAAAACAGTGTGTGGGAAATCCCTGTAACAGACAAATCAGGGAAAACAGTTTACAAATTTTGATCATACAGAAGTTAGCAAAACTCAGAAAGCTTGCAAATTAGTTTTGGATATTCCCTGTAATAAGGCACAAATATTTCTGACTAAGTAAATAGATAGGCAAGACATAGTTCTGTTTAGGGTTTTAAACAAGTTTGGTTGGTCTTATGGATATAACACTGGCTAAGACTTTCAGAAGTTTCAAAAGTAGTTCCTATAGATTTCAAGGGTTTTTTGTATGGTCTGGTAAACTCACTTTCTGCTTCTATTCTATCTGTAAAATAGTGCAATAATACTCCATTTCCTTCATTTTGTCTCAATCTGTAAATTTTGCTTGAATTTTTGGGTCATACTTGTACTAAAAGAGAACTGATCTTTGCTTGGACCTCTAAAATGCTTGTATACTGTGGGTAGTGTAAACAAAAACATAGGTTTGATTTACATAAAACCATAGTTTTTATTATTTGAGCTCTTAAAATTTAACATCTTTTAGTTAATGTTAAGTTTATTTCAGTTTAGTTTATGTTAGCATTCTATATTAATTTATTTCATATTTTCCATTAAAATGTATTCATTTTAATTCAGTGCATACATGAAAATTTGTATGCACTGAAGTTCATACAGGCTTTTCAGATAAAAAAAGCTAAATTATTGTTAACAATTTTCTGATAGTGTGATTTTAATATTTAGCTGTGGTGAAAATGTATCAAGAACTGTTGAGTGAGGAATAGAGAGCAGAACTGAAATAGAACTGAAAACCATGTAACTATGAATATATGCAAATCACTGGTGCACTCACATTTTGAAAACCTCATGGGGTTCTGGTCACCTCATATGAAAATGAACATGGTGCCACTAGAAGGCTGAAAGATGTGTAAGGCTTCTCTACAAAAATATTAAACTGATTGAGACTCTGAAGTTCAGACAAGGGATGACTGAGATATAACAGAGATCTGTAAAAATATGAATAATATGGAATGAGTAATAGTATTGTGGTTTTGATGACATGGAAATGAGAGAACATCAAATGGAATTACAATGAAAATTTTCTTAAATACCTTTGTCATTCAATACTTAAATGGATTGTTGGACCTATGGCTACAGGATGTTTTGGATGCCAAGAGTATAAATGGACTCAAAAGTCGATTAGGCAAGCTAATGGAGGAAAGCTCCACCAAGGACTACTAAACATGGTCGTCTGATTACAGCCTCTGGCTTTAGTTCAGGAGGTCCCTGAACCAGAGATAGACAGCCAGCCAAAAGCTGCAAGAACATAAGCAAGGAAAGTAGCACTCTGTGCATACCCTCTTCTTATACTTGTTCCCCGAACATCTGCTGCTGGCCACCATCAAAGGTGAGCCTCCGGTCTGATTTAGCACTCTTTAATTGAGAGAGCTGGGGGTATACTTTGGGGGCTTTTTTAGTGAAATTTATTGCCTGGAATTAAAAATGAAGTTAAAAACAAACCTGATGAAATACAGCATGCTGACCCAAGTGCTTTTTAAGTCAAAAGATTTAAAATAGCAGTTATGCGCTTGTTCTATTCCCTTCTAAGCAGAAAACTTCAAAGAAAAGTGACAAAAAGGGTATCAGCCTGGAGATTAACTCTAATTCCTTCCAACAAAGGAAGGAATGGATATGGGTCTCTTATGCTTTGGATAAAGTCTCTAAGCAGGGAGCTAACAGTGGTAGAAGTGTCACGTATGGTATGTGCAAGGCTTGCTACAGTAAGTGTGGCATGAATAACACAGACAGAGACATAGCTACATCATGGACCCCAGGGGAAACAAGTGAAGAAGAAGCCAGGCCTGCTCAGATGCCAAATTTCACTTCCCTGGAAAATGTCACTGTTGACAGCAGTCCTTTACATGCTTGAAGTACTTCCAAGGTTAGTCACTGGTGTGAACAGAACTCTATTTTTGAATGCACAGGCAAAGACTGTACAGCTAACATAAAACCACCAGACACATGTAGGACCGGAGGTGGGTGACAGCAATGTCCTACCCAACTTCTTCAGCGTCCACTCCCAAACATCACCTGAAACCTGTCTGAATGCAGATTCATTAATTTTAGGCTCAGATGGTTTAAACAGAAGTTTGGTGCTGCTATTGTCTTTGCAAAACCAGCCCCAAGTCACTGCTAGAATAATGCCCCTCCTACTAAATTAGTGAAGTGCAGTTATGTATTGGTAAAAGGGGATAAACAAAAGGAAGTGAAAAGCATTGCGCCTCATGCCTATGATCCTTTATTCAAGAATGATTATACATTTCTTGAACTATCAAGCTCTAATCTTGTTGTATTCGGAGTGGAAGGTTTTTTTATATCACTACAAACATATTTATGTCACTAAAAGGTAGGTCAGTGGCTCTCAGTTTCCAGTGTATTAGGATGACACTTTGAAGCTTTGATTTCTGCTGTCAGGTCATATCCCCATGTAACAGATAATATGACTTGACATTCTATAAACCCATCTGTAAGCCTTTATATCCCAATACAGAGAAGTTCCAACTGTACCATCGCTATTCATTTGGGCATTGGCAGTTGCTTATTAAAACCAAAGGCACAGCAACAAATAATACCCAACAGAAATCTTCAATTGGCTAAGATACATAAGTCCTGAGAGAAAATATCCCAGCCTAACACATCAACACTACAAAATATCATAGCATCAACATGATGGAACATGCTATGTTCCATGGTAAGAGCTTCAGTACATATAAAAATCCGCTTTCTGGAAGTGCAGCAGCATTTAAGTCTAATGGGGGTTCAGGTCTACCACGCATGCATCTGTCCTAAATAGGTGGAAATTCACTACAATAGAGTAAACAAGGTGCGAGTTGAGACAGTTTCCTTCAGTGCAGTTACTCTTAATTTACAGAGGGATAAAGAAAAAAAGTAAATCAAAATACAATTTAACAGCTACATAGTCATAATTCTAATTAAATGAGAAAGATCCTCTTATGCCAAAAATTTGTGTATTACAACTGATCCTATCTACTTAGAATTATAAAATAGTTGTTACACATTTTCAAACATCTAATACATAGATGAGAGAGGCTGTTCTGGTTTTAGCTGAGATAGAGTTAATTTTCTTCATAGAAGCTAGTATGAGACTGTGTTTTGGATTTGGGCTGAAAAAATGTTGATAACGTGCTGATGTTTTGAGTTGTTGCTGAGCAGTCAAGGACTGTCCAGCTTTTCATGCTGGGCTGACAGTGAGTAGGCTGGGGGTGCACGGGAAGCTGGGAGGGAACACAGCCAGGACAGCTGACCCAGGCTGACCCCAGGGATATCCCGTACCATTATAACATCATGCTCAGCATACAAAGCTGGAGCGAAGAAGGCAGCGGCGGGGGGGAGGCATGGGACGTTGGGAGTGATGGTGTTTGTCTTCCCAAGAAACCATTACGCATGATAGAGCCGTGCTTTCCTGGAGATGGTTGAACACCTGCCTGCCCATGCGGAGCAGTGAATGAAGTCCTTGTGTTCCTTTGCTTGTGTGTGTGGCTGTCACTTTACCTATTAAACTGTTTTTATCCCATTCTCACTTTTACTCTTTGATTCTCTCCCCCATTCCACCATGGGGGAATGAGCGAGCGACTGCTTGGTGTTTAGTTGCTGGTAGGGGCTAAACCATGATAGAGTTACATAAAAATTAAATAAACACACAATATCTCTCTATTAAAGAGGGTAATTTTCTCTGATAGCATCAGAGAAATGGTTATGTATGGCTAGAATACAACTACAATATTTACATTAGCTACATTTTAGGTAATTAGATAGGTAGAAAATTATCTTTATTAGAAGTTCTGGCAACCTGGTGTATAGCTTTACCTCATTTTTGTTTTCTACCAGTCACTAAGAAGAAGTTTTATGTCTGTTTTACAGGGACAAGCAGTTTACCCTGAGAGCCGCATTGATACTGTGAGCTTCTTCACTTCACCATTCAACTATATCAAACGCAATGACCTTTTCCCAAGAAAATAACTTTCTGTCTGCAGACACACCCTGTTAAAATAGCAAATGTTCACCTATAGGGCTGTATTATAGGTTCAGGTGGACTGGTTTCTATTTCCCATTTCTGTTTTGATATCTAATCATCCTTCAGCTGCATACATCTAATTGATTGCACTTGAGAGTCCCTATAGCTCTACATATCCCAAAGATGGGATTAAAACATGAAACAAAGTAAGTTTAGTTTTATAACTGGAGGTTGTTGACAAGTGAAATAGAGTACAAAACATGTCTCAACTTCTGATGTCAGAACTGACCATTTTATTAGAAGATCTGAGTTGGTCTCCCAACATTTGCCTAATCTGATGGCCTCTTCTGTACCCCCACCTTTAAATCAGGAAATGTTGTTCTTCATCTCAGTTCTCCTGTGAATCTGAGAAATCAAAGGAGCTGCCTAGGCATCTTTGTTAAACTTCTGCTCAAAGTAGCAACACCATTTATCTCTGTTGAAAGCATTTGCCTTCTAATGGGTAGTCTCAGTGTTGTGTTGCCAGGTCTAATCAGATAAAAGTACGATTTATGAGCCTACAGGAATACAGAAGTTTGAAAAGATTGTCTTAAATAGTTTTAATAACTTACTTTTGATGTTAACTTTTTCATCATCACTGTGCTCTGCTACAGGATTTCCTTGCCACTTGTGGGAGGTGCTAAACTCTGTTCTTGCCTATGCTTCAAATTTGGTTAAATAATATGAAGACAAAGAATTTTTACTCCAGACAATCTGGATTATACACATACATCAGTATCCATTTTATTCCTGAGCCAACTCATTTCCAGGCTTAATCAGAATTAAGTGACAAAATTCAACCAATACAAATAAATGATCCTCAGCATTATACAGAGACACACACCTGCACAGGCCATATATTCAAGTCTTACAAAGTATACAAATATGTATGTGTACGTATGTGTATATGCATATGCGTATACACACTCACACACAAACCATTCTCAATGGAAGTGTTGAGGGGACAGAAATATCAGAATAAGTATATTCTGCAAATATATATATGTATGTGTATGCATATGTGTGTGTGTATACATATATTTTCTGCATCTGTTATTCCCCACACATATCTTGGAGACAAAACACTGAACCACAGGCCCAATCTGGAATGTCCTTTCTGATGCTGAAGATTCAATTTGCAAGGATATAAAAAGCTAAACAGTGATATGTTGCAGTGCAATAATGCAGAAGTTGCAACACTAATTTAGCTGGAATGTTTCCACTTTAGTACAAATGTGAAAGCTAGAATAGAATTTGCACAACAAAGCAAAATTTTTGTATGGACATGCTGCAGACAGAAGGTATTTTTTATTGAATACAAGTACTTATCTCATGAAAAGACACTGAGTCATTTCAAATAGAAATGGAAATATGACTTTGAATAGACAATTTACACATTCAGAGACATTTTGAAGAAAATACAAAGGAGTTCTTTGACCACTGAAAAACAGTTTTTCTGTAATTTACTACCTGTTCTACAAGTATATGATGAACAATATCTGGAGTTCCTGATCACCAGATACCCAGTGTAGCATATTGTGTTTCCTGCATACTGCTCTTACCCAGAGTTCCTTTCACTGGAAATGAAATCAGGAATGTAGAATATGGACATGACAATGACCACTGTCTGGTTGAACTCTAGCATGGAGATGGGATGTCCCTGGAGTCCATGCTTAGGGTTTTGAAATTATTCTATCCTATGATTTAATCTCTGACCTAGAGGTCCGTGGCTTTATTTCATTATATCAGTTGTCTTAATGGGCTGGATTTGGGATATCCGCCTATAAGCTACACTGGGGATGGACAATAGAACAATTTTCAGAAGTTAAAAAAAAAAAAAAGGAAGAAAAAAGACCTTTGGGGGGGTCTTTTATTTGCTTACTCTGCATTTCTTCATGTGTCCTTTGCAATACTATTTTTAATGCATTTGCCAAATTGATACTCTGATTTCTATAGTTTGTTCAATAAAGGTTTATTTAGATTAGTTAACTATGCAAAACATTTAATGAAAAATGTTTAATGCAAAACATCCTAATTAAAAGCTGCTATGTTATTTCTTTTAACTGGAAATATGTATCCTAAAGACTGTGCTGCCAAATTATCTTTTCAGTTATAGCTGAATAACTAAATTGAACTTAAAAAGAGAAATGAGAATTTTTCTCAGATATCATAGAATTTATTCTTGATATTTCCAATCTTGTATGGATGTAGTGCAGAATATCTTCACTGCACATGATGAGGTAAAAAATAACAGCTAGTGGCAACCTGCTTCAGTAGGCCAGAATCTTATTAACCTGATTTACTACCTTGACAAACATTTAAATTGGAAACATCTGGCGACTGGACTGTCATTAATTCAGAGCCTGTGTTTCTCATTTTCTGTTACTTTTTTAAACAAAATAAGACTTCATATGAAGGTAATTGAAAGTATACATGAGAACTTAAGGTACTAACCTATGTTTACATTCCCAGCTGTCACTACCACAAAAATTCTACAGTTACTGGTGAAAACAGACAATCAAACAATTGAATACTACAAGTCCGAAAGAAATGGAAAAATATATCCTCATTGCCTGGATGGTTTTTTTTTTAAATTTAAATTTGTTTGTTTGACTTCAGACTGTGCATATTTTTCCTTTCTCATTTCAATAACCTGGCATCTGGCAACAATCCAAAGTTCAGTATGACTAACCAAATTATATGCAGTTTCGTGTTCTTGCACTGAAGAAACATTGGCTTTCTAAAATAGTGTATTTCATAGGCTATTACTTTGTTTCCTTGTTGAAAGTATAAATGCCCTTTACATTTAGAAAGATGAATCTCAGCCCTGAAATCTCTAAGGATAGGATTCGCCAGCTGTGCCTAAAGAATTCATCCATACCTTCCTTAATAGTATGAATCATTACTGTTTAGAGCATGATTCATTTCATCCTTTGTAGATGTCTAAAGCAGACTCACAGAAATGTGGGATAGAAGATACCTTTAGAGTATCATCTGGTCCAACCTCCCAACAATACTAGGTCAGGTCAGTTATGGCTTTGTCCAGGTAAGTGTTGAAAAGCTACAAGGTTGGAGACTTCACCAGCTGAGTAACCTGGTTCAGTGCTGCAACACTACCCTACTGATTTTGTTTTTCAGAATGTCCAACATGAACTACTGAGACAGATTTTGTGACCGTGTCCCTTCTTTTCTTGTTTGCTACTACCAAAAAGAATTTGGTGCTATCATCTTTGCAACTGCCATTCAGGTAGTTTCAGGCATCCCTTAGATCACTTCTTAATCACCTCTACACCAGATTAATGAAGCTCAGCTGCTTCAGCTTCTCCTCATTTCTCACATGCTCAAGACTTCTGAAAGTTCTGACTGTCTGTCAGATCTTGGATCTCTACCATATTTTCCACATCTGTCTTGAATAAGACAGTACTGGGTGCAGCAGACCAGATATGACCTCAGCTACTGGAGAATCATAACTTCCCTCAATATGATAGTCATGTTTCTACTAGTATAGCCCAATATATTAGGTCTATATTGTTATTTGCAATAGAAGTTCACTGCTGGTTCATATCCAGTGTGGTGTTGACCCTCCGTAATCCCCAGATGCCTTTCAGGAAGGTTATTACCCAGCCAATAGCTTCTATCCTATACCACAGAATTACTACAATCCAGATGCAGAACTTGGCACTGCTGCCTGTTGAACTTCTTGAGGTTTCTGTCAAGTATCAGTCTCTGGAGTTGTTAATTGAAACATTCATCACTGGATGCAAGCCAGACTGGAAATGGATGTGCACTTCCCTTTGAATACAGCAGGACAGGCAATCTACTTACCAGCTCGCTGATCTAGCCAATACTGCCTCTGCTTCCAAATAAGAACCTGTAGGAGGAGGAGTTCAAAGCCTTAATAGATTCAAGCATATGTATACTTCTAATAAATATATATTACAACATTCTTCCCTATCCACATAGCTAGTTATTTCACTGTAGTCTTTCAATTTGGACAAGCATGACTGACCCTTTGTAAATCCATCTTAACTGTTCCTGATTGCTGCCTTCTCCTTCATGCCTTTGGAACTGAACTCAAAGAGGAATTGACTTAACATCTTTCCAGGGACTGAGATGATCATATAGTTAAGAAGACCTCATTTCTACTTTTCTTACAAAGTGGTGACCTCCCCTGCTTGCCACGATTTTTTTCCCTTTCTTGTTAAGCTTGACTAAATCTCTTCCTAATAGGCACTGTTCTTCTTCAAATGAGTCACCACAGCTGAGATGGCAACACCATCTGCCCTGTAAGGTTTTGGTATGATGGATGCATTTGCTTCTGGCCTGGAACAACAGCCCCTGACCAGAAGACAACAGGTCTTCTACCTGTTGATCCCAATGGGGCTGTTGTTCACCAAGTAGAAGAATATTTCAACTTGTTTAATATAAGAAAATTGAATAATGGGTATGGCATTACAGGAAGCTATCCTAATACTCAGCAAGTAACTCGTAATAGCAGGTAACTTTGTTGGCTAGAGAGGAAAACAGAGGCATGATATTTGTAACAAGTTTCAACATTTGAATTGTTTGATAGAATTGGTTTTGGGCAATAAATTTTCTGCAAGTTTAAGTTATAATAATGATATAATTATAGCAATATGCTAGTAATTGCCAATGTAAGTTTGACGTTAATAAAAAGAGTGATTTGTGTAGGTAATAAGAATTAGACACCCTAATGTATTGATCTCAGTGTGTGCAAGAATATCTTGGAGAATGAATATGTAAAGTAGATAAAATGAGTCTTTTTTAAAGGAGTGATTCTTCACAGTTTTCCCCAGGGCAGTTTTTATTAATGACAGACCACCCACTTCTGCTAGGCCATGTGAAAAGGAAAGAAGATAACAAGCTGAAACCCTACTGGAAAACAGACACTTTAATTTTAGTGATAAAGAATGTTAACTCAGATCCCTACTTCTGCTGAATTAAATCTCTGACTTTCTTCACTAAGCTCAGAGTGACTGTTCAGAGATGAGCCTGGTGAGATTAACAAACATTAATTGAACCTCAACAAGCTAATTTTATATGACAATTAAAACTTTTGCTTTGCCAGTAACATTTCTGGAGGGTCTACTCACAGCACACTGAAAATCAGATAGGATATTTTTAGTACTGCTGCTTCCATGATAGTTGATAGATAAGTCAGAACATCCACCTGTGTATTAGAAGACCGAGGTTCAGGTTACTGAGAGCTTCTAAGCAAGCAGCATAGACACCAAGCTGTAGGCATTTTGTTCAGGTAAATAATAAGCTCACCGTCTTCTCTATGAAAGTTGTACGTAATTCCCTACACACTCATGGAAGTATGGACTTCCCAACTGGGTGTAACACCCACCAAGCTATAATGTCTTCCTAATGTTTTTTAAACTATATGGCTATATAAAAGAAAAGGGGGATTTTTCTAAGCATAGTGGGTAAAACAACTCTAGGGAGATACAAGTCTCAAATCCCCATTTCAAATCAAGAAACAGGTAGAACCTTCTAACCAGAGTAACCTAAGCAGAAATCAGTTGGGTACAAGCTATTTCCTACTCCTTTGCCTTTCCTGTCTTGTTTTTTTGATGTTTTTTCAAGAAGTAGCGGAGTTGGAAACTTTCTAAAAATGAGGTAAAATCTGTCAGTACTAGCACAAAAATTTAGCTAGTAACTCTGATACAGGTATAAACACTTTTCATCTTTTTTAAAAAGATACAGACTGTTGAATTTGATTTGATAATGTTCTTTTAATTTACTGTACTATGTTGTTATCATGCTGTGTTTTAATATTTCATAAGATATAGCTGTTTGATATAGTACATGAGTTCTGTTACTCTAAAAATAGCTTTAAGGTGGTTTATACTGAAATATGACTAATATAGCCCATCTCTAGATACCATGGGTGCTTGCTGTGACAGAAAAAGAAATATATAGTTTTAAATAAAGATTTGGAAAGCATAATTCACCAATTATAAACCTGATTTAATTTTGGTAAGCAAATAGATCATGTCCAATTTTTGCCTAGGGAAAAATTCATGCTTAATAAACCTGTGTGGAAAATCTTGGTATATCTCATTAAGAGTCAAACTTTCTTTTAGAC
This sequence comes from Phaethon aethereus, assembly GCF_964289735.1. Taxonomy (NCBI): domain Eukaryota; kingdom Metazoa; phylum Chordata; class Aves; order Phaethontiformes; family Phaethontidae; genus Phaethon; species Phaethon aethereus. The sequence goes on from NC_138575.1 coordinate 209,549,128, forward strand.
AAAAAAGAAAATTTAATCTGAAGTGTTTAGATGGTAATAGTACAGTATGAGAGAAGTGGAAACATTTTATCCTGAAAATATATTTTATTTAATTTTTAATAATTTAAGCTGCTTACATAAGAATTATGTGAAAATATTTTTAAAAATTGAAATTCAAATTAATGAAACTTCACTTAAAAGTGTTACAAAGGATGTATCAACAGTTTTGAAATGTAAAAAAAGAAGTTTCATTTCTTTCAAACCAGATTCTTTCTTCCAATTTATCTTTTCGTAAATTTTCTTTTTGTTTAAAATAAATTTGCTGGAAAACTCCTAAGCTATATCTGTTTTTCTTCTTTGACCCAAGCAGTTAGTCAGCTTTTGATTAATATGAAAAATCAGGTAGAGGAATTCAACAAGCTTTTAGGTTAGAAGTCATTCACGATAAGTATAAGCAAAATCCTTGCACACAAATGCTACTCCTACATTGATAAGCTGTAAAAGCCAACCTGGCCATTAGTCCTACAGAAGTCAAAAACAGTTGAATGAGCTCTAGTCAAAACAGCACCATGCATCATGACGGCAAGAGAAAGTGATACGTTGGTAATCAACTAGTCTGACATGCTTCTGGTTTCTGAGGCCAATCATTAATTTTGATTGCACAGCATTGACTACCATAGCCTATATAATAATAGTATTAATGGTTTCCATCATGTAATTTAGAAAATTAACTGTCCATTTCTTTAAATTAATTTCAGAAATTAAGTGCTGTTTTCTATACATAGAAAGGCTACTCAGTTTTGAAAAAATCTTGAAACTGTGTTTGTTTTCACTCAATTTTTTTTTCTGTTTGAGACGGGTTTCCAGGTGACTATGTGGAACTAAGATGGCAAGAGTGATTATCAAAGGGAAACTACATGCCGTGTGCCTTGATCCTTATCCTATGACGGTTTCATCATTAAGTTTTTTGTGACACGTGGATGAAAGTTTCTTCATTTTCTCTCTGCCTTGGGGCTTTGCAAGTGTGCTTGAAATATTGTATGTTTTTGAATACTAACATTTAAAAGTAGACTGGACAAAACACTGAAGAAAATACGATAAAAAAAACTTTTTTTGTAAAACATCCTGAGATCCATTGATAACAAGCAGTGTAAAAGAGGCAGGTATTATTTATTGTCAGGGGCAGGAACTATGATATGACTACTGATACTTTTTATTCTAACCCCAGATTCTGAATCTTCTGTAGACACTGTTCTTTTATCACTTGCAGGAAATTCACTGAACTTCTTACCAAAAGAAAGCTGAACCAAAAGAACAAGCAGATTGCTGCTGCCTGCTGCCTTGCTTAGGCACTCAGATTGAGAGCTATAGAAGAAATCTTCACCCTGGTGACATTCATATAGATTTTTTCCTGACAATTCTGGACATCCAAGGTAAGCATTTGCCAGTGGCTGATGTTACAGGAGCCCATGAGAAACAACATTCTTGTCATGCAACTATCACAAGTTGCATGACTTCTTAGAGGAGCACATCAAGAACCAGAAAACAGAGCAGGAGAGGACCTTGGAAAGTGATACTATGTGGAGCATTAATACATATCTTCAGCAATACTTCTCAATAAGAATGCTCCAACAGTGAGAGATAGGATGCAGGACTGTTTACTTTTGGTGAGATAAAAGCGTTGGTATTTGCTTATGAAGAGGAATGGGTCTGTAAAGTATTGCCCTAGCTTCTCCTCCATCATACGACAAGAGCAGCTATACATAAATCATGTCAGGTATGATTTATCATGACTGTGTTTTCTTGAATTTTGTTCTTTTCATGGCTAGTTAGTTAATTTGAACTAACAGATAATGTAGGTAGTTTGCATTAACATTATTATTATTATGGCAATAAATTTGTATTTTTAGAGGAAGGGGAAGGATAAGGAAATACAGGAATTAGCCACAGAAAAGAAAGAAGGATAAGAACATGTAAGAATTAGCCACAGCTGTTCACAGCTCTGACTCAGATCCATTCTGAATGTTAAAGGCATGGTCATAATTCAAAAGGATTCAATTCCAGACTCTTTTGTCAAGATGACAAAAATCAAGATAGGCACTAAGATGTGAATAGCAGAGTTACTTTATACATCTAAGAAACACACAAACGAAGCACTCAAAAGGGAGAAGCACTAAATTGAAATAGTGCCAGATGAGTACTCAAAAGTTAGGAAATACCATAATTAAGGTTTCAGATGTAACCCAAATTTGACGCCCTACACTTATGCATTACTATAACAGACTCCGCATGAGCACATTGTATTTTGTTAATCGCCAGTCGCAGATTAGAGCAACCAGGCACACAAGTGATAAAAAGCCCACACTGGCGTGAGTGAGTGAGTGAGACCTGCCCAGCACCACAGAGGAACTCTCTGATAAAATCCAGTTTCTTCGGGAAACATCCAGCAATCATAATTATTAAATCTTGTTTCCTTCAGCTCCTGCTTCATTAGCTGTGCACCTTTATTTTCTGAAAAAAATTACACTGGTATCCTACAGTCAACAATCTTTTTCATTATAAAACCTGATTTGCAGGCTGTGAACTAAATGAGGAAAGAATGCTATGAAAAAAATTGCATGCGCTAATGTATTTATAGATGGTAATACTTACATCTAAGACAGACTAATTAAGGCTGTATAGGCAACCTTAATTCTGACATTTTTCTAACTTCTGAGTAATTGACCTTGCAATCTCAAGACTCCTCATGTATCAATTATAATTAGCTTTTAAAAACATGAAAAAAACCACTGTTGTTCAGGCAGAAAAAAGAGAAGAAATCTTTTCCTCTGGAACCAAGCTGGTTTTTGCATCAAATCCTTCAGAACCACTATTCAGAAGGCTGCAAGAGGACCTACCACAGGCAGTCCACGTACCATCAGTAACCCTTACACGGGGCAGTGACTGGGAAGGGGAGAACATATCAGCAGTGGGAGGTTTCCCAGGTATTTGCTGTCAGGAGGGAATTGAGGAGGCCTGAGGGCAATGCAGGTACTATTGTTGCTGTTGCTGAGTACTGCTGCTCTTGCTTTGTCTCTGTAGTCCTCTGTTTCAACCTTTCTTATCCCGGTTCCTTCCCCCGTTATTGCCTTATTTTGTTTCCTCATTCTCCTTAGTCCTTGCACATCTTCTTCTGAGCTGTGGAGTGGCTGTTTCTTTCTGCTCCAAACTGCCCATACTCAGCTTGCCTGTTCTCAAAAAAAAAAAAAAAACCCCAAAAAACCCCAACCAAAAACAACAACCAAAGAACCCTGCACTCAAACTTGTACTCGGCTGCAGCAGCAGAGGCTCACAGCATGCACCTGGTGTGCAGAACCCCTGAAAAATGAACCATTAAACTCTCTGAAGCTTCCACTGAAGTGCAGTTTTGAGGGGAGCTCCTGGCACTAGTCCGCTTACATACAGAGCCCAGAAGGTAAAGCCACAATGTCAGCTGTGAAAACATGAGAACCTTGCCTCCCTGTCAAGCAGTCACAATACTGCTCTTCTTACTAGTGTTTTTAATATGACTCTGCAACATTATCTCTCCAATCCCATTGTGAGAACCACTTTACTCATGTTTTGTTTGTTTCTAAATGATTCAGAAACTCAGGATAGAAAACTTCAGTATAAATATTGGAGCATGGTAAACTTACAAGTTCTGTAAAAAAAGTGTCACTGAGAAGTGCTTTGGAATCAAAATCTCTCTCTGTTCCACAGACAGTAATAAGCAGAAGGATTTGAGGTCCAATTAGCAGACCAAAAATTTAGACACAGAAATAGCAATATAACTTTTGGAAAATTTTTACGTAAATAAAATATCTTATTGCACAGATGAGTTCCTAGTGACAGTGGCAAATCTTGTTTCAGTTCAATCTCTGCTTGAATTTCCTTGCTTGTCTGGGGAGGAGAAAATCAATATTGCTTTTCACATTTGCTTTTTTTACATGCTGACTCGGTGACCTAAACCTTAACCTGTAGTTAGCAACCAAAGGTACATAGGTATTTCAAATGCCTAAAGAGAGTACAGGCCTAAGGAATTACATCGATACAACAGAATCTGCTTTGGACAAACTTACTTTGGAAGAGAAAAATAAAATAAAAGTGCTATTCTGGAACCCTGGTACAGATTCAATTTGATTTTGATGTTATAATATTAGAGGAAAAAATGACACCAGGAACTGTGACATTCTCAAATGATACAGCCAAGACATTCTTAATACAATATACAAGAACATCTGGCTTCATCTCCCCAGTGCACATATTTATATTTGAGCTTCTCGTCCTGGGCTCCCTTTACCAATGAGGAGGAGGAGGCAATTCTAGGGCATAGTTAGTCTCTTACTAAACTAAACCTCTAAAAAAAGAGACACATCTAAATAACAGGGTCAGGTGTAGTCATCTATGTTGTAATCTACATTGAACTCCATCTCTGATGTCAAAAAGGTATTTTTTTCCAGATTTTTTTTTTTCAGATAAGACCCAAACAGACTGTTCTAGTTTTCACTGACTCTTTTTATAACCATTTTGGTGATTTTTTTTTATTATTCATCAGAAAAAATGACTGGAATTTTCCTCAAGTTCAAATTCTGTTTATTCAGGAGAAATAAGAGAAATCATCTGATAACGCTGATTCTCAGTTACTCTTTTTAGAACCTGTTTATTTATAGTTTGAAGGATTAGCTTAAAGCAATAGTAAGTAAAGATAAAGGCTAAGATTCCTTTCAAATTTGAAGAAGTTTAGAAAAATTTAAGTAAAAAAACTGGTGGATATTCTTCACTATTGTATTTACTATTAAAAAGAGAGTAAAATAAAAGAAAGTGGGTGGGTAAAAAGCATATACTTTTAAAAATAATTATTGAAAAACTATTGAACATTTCCCATGGCATACTCTTTTCCATTACATTTTTCAATAAATTCTAGCTATTCAAGGGTTTTCAAAGTGTGCTTTCCCAAGACAGAGACCATTTACTTATGGACACAGAAAGGTGTGAATCAAGGGCTTTGCTTCTGTTGTTCATACTGTATAGAGCAGCAGCTAAAGTAGTATCAGAAGGCAAAGGTTTACAGAGTTAGTGGGATTTTAAAAGGGCCATGAAGTACTAAATAAGAACATTGATGAGAATGAGAAAAATAAATCAGTTTCTTTTCAGCTGACCAATATTTGTGGATTAGATAAACAGAAGGACAGTTACCAGCTAACTGATGGAAATAAAACTGAGTTATGTAGTATTGGGTTAGCCTTGCTAAGAGCTAAACTCTCTCCCAGCTGCTCATTCACTCGCATCTCCCACAGGGTGGGGAGAAAGTAGAAAGAAAGTGAGAAAACTCTGGTTGGAGAGGAAGACGGATTAATAGGGGAAGCAACACCCATGTGTGCAAGCAATGCAAATAAGGCATTAATTCACAGCTTCCCACCAGCAGGCAGATGTCCAGCCGCTTCCTGGGAAACAGAGCCTCAACACGCATAACAGTTGCTTGAGAAGACAAACACCATAGCCAGGATGCACACACACCCCTCTTCCCCTGACCTTTTACTGCTGAGCACAGATATGGGATACCCCTTCGGTGAGTTCAGCTCAGCCGTCCTGGTTGTATCTCCTCCCAACCCCTTGCCCACCCCCAACCTACTCATTGGAGGGGAGGGGACAGGGCAGAGTGGGGAAGAGAGAAAGCCTTGGTACTGTGCAAGCACTGTTCAGCAATAGCCAAAACCCTGGTGTGGTATCCACACTGGTTTAGCCACAAATGCAAAACAAAGCGCTATATGGGCCGTTATGAAAGTTGACTCCATCCCAGCCAGACCCAGCACACAAGTCTGCAGAAAATATTCTAAACATATGTTCAACACAACAGTACATTTTATTTGAAAGATCTCCCAAGACAAAACATTGAACTCTTTTATCATATATTTATGATCGGAGTCTCATACTTTTTGATTCTTGCTTTGAATCTGCAAGAACACTAGGTATCCATCCCCACATCAATTAATTATAACTTGTGACTTTGCAAATGATCACGTCCAAATAAAAATTATATTCAAGTACTTAAAACTTAAATATTAAAGCTAAAATTCTATATTAACTAAGGTAAAATAAATATTAACCTCATCTTAATTACTGAATTTTCAGCAGTGGGCTTAAGCAGATAATAAAATAACATAGGATGATGGAATTTCTACAGGGAAAAAAAAATAATTATTTCAAAAATATAGATTAAGCTTAGTTAATTTTACAAATTAACTTATGAAATGCCAATTTCTCCCCCCAAAATCATTGTAATATTGCAGTAGAAATTGGAGATGAAATTTTGCTTAGAGCCAAAGTTAAGCACTTGCGCAAGAAATAATGGAGCAGGTAGATTCAGAAAGACACAAATATCTTGCTTCAGGTTAGAGTGTCAGAATATCCTGGCAGCCTGTCTTATTTACGAAAAAAGGTGTCAATAGCTAGAGGACATGGTGTCAGAAGATATGCCCACATGTAATGTAGACAACCTAAATAGTGCTTTCAGTCTATGAATCTTCTTCACAACTTCTGTCTTGATTAAACGATCTTTTTAGTACAGGCTCTAGTCTGAATCTACCAGACACTTAGGTACTTTATAAATTGTGTCTCTGGTGACTACAGTGATAGAAGGACTAAGGTCCTCAGTGTGGGTGATGGCAAAATAATAGCCAGGTTTTCTTTTAAGAATAACATTCTTCATGGTTAGTTATGCTGGTCCTTTTTATTTATATTATATAATTATATTTATATTATATAATTTATATTTATATTATATAATTATAACTATATAATATACATAAAAAGCATTATATATACTTATATAATATAAATATATTATATTTCCTTTTTAGAAAAAAATAAAAAATATCATTTTCTAAGTAAATGATAATAAATGTCTCACTAACTTGGCAACATTTTAGACCACTCTCATCTTATCTGAGTTAAGGGTCTACTCAGCAGTTCCACTGTGGGAATGAAATATAGCAGTGTGAATAAATTTACATGTCCAGCTTAAATGTGTGAATAGGAGACTTGCTAGGTTTTGAGGGACTACATAATGCAGAAGAAAATGGGAAAAGCATGCTGGACCATACTGAGGGGCTGTTTGCTGAATGGTCTGTTTTTGACAATAGGATGTGACAGTTGATTAGAGAAAGCCTGTGAGAACCAGGCAAGCCTTTAAGATACAGGTTTATTTTGTATTTTTCCTGCTCCCAGCGTTCAGCAGACTGTCTAGGGATTTCTGGAGCCAGAGATATTTTTCTTTGCTAAAGTCTTGATACGTTTATTTTCCATGAGTTTGTCTTGCTGCATTTTGAACCGATTTGCACTTTTGACATCCAGAATACTGGTTGGCAGAGTTTCCACAGTGAATGTTTTCAGATAAAAATACATTTCTTGTTTTCTTGTTTCAGCCTGTTCCATGATGATGTAATTTGATGCTTCTTAGTTCTTATACTGTTAGAAACAAGGAGTGTTTTCTACTCTTATATCCTGTGGGACTTGAAGTCCCAGCTAAATTCAATCCTACAGGAGTCATGTATTTCTGAACTACAATCTAAGTTGCTATATCATTCAGTTACAATGAATATATTTCTTTCACAGAAGACCAGATTCATGTTCAGGAAAATTATTTTTCACTGGTTGGACAACCTACCCTCAAAAGAAAGAAATTTATATAAAGATTGGTATAATGACAGGTTCAGATTTCTTGCTAGAATTACCTGTCAGATACTTAGAAAGAATCAGGTTAAGGATGTTCATTCTTTTACTAATCAGAAATAATAAAAAAACCTTTCCAATTTTAGTGTTTGACAAAAATTGATGGTCTTATGCATTTGCAAGAAATAATAGCACCATTCAGAAGCACTCAATACAATGTTTCATAAGTGCAATGTAAGGCATAGCAAATTCCATTTTCAGGCAAAAATACATTAATCCCATAAATAAATAGTTGTTCTATGACAAGCTATCCCAATAAATTTTATCCATAACCCCTAAAAAATTGCAGAAAAAAGACAGAACTGTCTGATTGCATTCAGTGTGAACAGAGAAATTAAAATGATCATGACATAAAGCAATCATGCTTAATATTTCTTTTAGCTTTCCTATTTAGCTCTCCCTTGTCCAGAAGTTCAGATCATTCTAATAATTTACAGTGATGTAAAAAAGTATTTTCTGTACTCCTAAGATGATTTTAAAACAAATTCATAAACCAGGGAAATTTATAGATGTCCTCAATGGATCTCCATTTTGGGGTTTCTTTATGAAGATGTGACAAAGAGTCATTTTTTCAACTCTCCTGTCCTCACTTTTCTGTCTTATGCAGCTAAACCACAACTGGGTTTCACATTACGTATAAGTACATTGAATGGCTGAATAATATACAACTTCAGGTTGCAAAGTTCTGAAGATGAAAGACAGGAAAGAGTTGGTAAATTAATTGCCTGTATCTATTGACAGATGCTCCAACCCGAAAAATTGTTTTGTTACTGATGGACATTAAAAAAATTAGTTTTTTGCCTCTTTCAATTCTATCATGATTGATTTAACATTACAAAGTATCAAAAATAATATAAAGGAAAACTAGTCAAAATCCTGGGTTGGCTAAAGCTATCCTCTAGCCCAGACTTAAATCTTCCAATCTCCTAGTATCCTCTTTCTAATTTATTTTGCAATGATCACTGTAGTACAATGTGAATCTGAGATACCAGCTATATGAAGTCTAAACTACTTCCAAGAAATTTTGTCTTGTTCTTCCTGATTTCAGAAAGTGGTATTAAAAGTGATACATGAAAAACAAATACAGGGACATGATTGTGAAGTGGCACTTGAGAACTGACTGCCTCCTGCAGGAAGTATCAGGGGACTCTTCGGTCTCTTTGAGTTACCTCCTATCTTGCTTCTCTGGTAGCCCACCATATACCTTGCTGGTTGACCCTGGGGTCCCACCTGGCAGACTGCACTCACAGCTCTGTTCTGACCACATCCACTGACAGACTGTTCTCCCTGCCAGTGCTCAAATTTCTCACATCCTAAGGGGCAACAAATGGGACTCAAGAGGTTTAGTATGCATCAAGCTAGGGCAAAAGGACAGGGTTGAAGGAGGAGAGGACCAATTGTGAGACTACACCTACAGGCACTAGGCAAGATGGCTTCAAGCTGCAGGTGGAGATATTAAGCAGTGCTCAAAAATTAAAAAAAAAATGCTAGAAGTAATCCATAATAAGAATTAACATGATCACACAGCAAGAACGAAGACGACGAATGTTACATGAAGTACATGTAGCACACAAGTGAGGCACAAATGAACTAAGACCTATGTGTCTTGGTGAGCAAGAGACATTTCCATGGGCAGGACTGCAGCCTGGACCACACTACAGCAGTCTGTATGAGCACCTCTCTGGCCAGCTGGCTGGGAATAGACATGCTTACTAGAGTAGAAAAGAGAGAGAGTAGAAAAGGAGCTACTGTCTTTGCCAGGTTTCTCAAATCTCTGCCAGAAGAGCATCTATATCACACAGGATGCGAGTCATCCTAAACAAAGTAAGCAAAATCATACACATGGTATTAAGAGTTTCCAGGACTGGGAGACATACTGGAAGAGAAGGTGAATTTAACATCACATATTGATAAGAATCATGAGATACTTTTGAAATTCAATATTTCAAAAATAATATCCAAGAAAATCGGATAGGAAAAAACTGAGTTATGTATTATTGGGTTAGCCTTGCTAAGAGCTAAACTCTCTCCCAGCTGCTCATTCACTCGCATCTCCCACAGGGTGGGGAGAAAGTAGAAAGAAAGTGAGAAGACTCTGGTTGGAGAGGAAGACAGATTAATAGGGGAAGCAACACCCATGTGTGCAAGCAATGCAAATAAGGCATTAATTCACAGCTTCCCACCAGCAGGCAGATGTCCAGCCGCTTCCTGGGAAACAGAGCCTCAACACGCATAACAGTTGCTTGAGAAGACAAACACCATAACCAGGATGCACACACACCCCTCTTCCCCTGACCTTTTACTGCTGAGCACAGATATGGGATACCCCTTCGGTGAGTTCAGCTCAGCCGTCCTGGTTGTATCTCCTCCCAACCCCTTGCCCACCCCCAACCTACTCATTGGAGGGGAGGGGACAGGGCAGAGTGGGGAAGAGAGAAAGCCTTGGTACTGTGCAAGCACTGTTCAGCAATAGCGAAAATACTGGTGTGTTATCAACACTGGTTTAGATCCAAAAATAACAATATAATCCAAGATCCAAGAAAATTGGATCTTGTGAATCTAAATTCCTTAAGGCTCAGTTTTTTAAAAGAAAGTTGAAATTCTTATATGATTATCTATTTCCAAGATTTGGAACTTTCAAAGAACAGCACTAAATATCCACAAAAGCTATGATAAAATCATTAGAGACAAGTCTTATGAGGAGCAGCTGAGGGAACTGGGGTTGTTCAGTCTGGAGAAGAGGAGGCTGAGGGAGACCTTATTGCTCTCTACAACTACCTGAAAGGGGGTTGTGGCAACGAGGGTGTTGGCCTCTTCTCGCAAGTAACTAGTGATAGAACAAGAGGAAATGGCCTCAAGTTGTGCCAGGGGAGGTTTAGATTGGATATTAGGAAAAATTTGTTCACTGAGAGGGTGGTCAGGCATTGGAACAGTCTGCCCAGGGAGGTGGTGGAGTCGCCGTCTCTGGAAGTGTTCAAAAAACGTGTGGATGTGGTACTTCAGGACATGGTTTAGGGGACATGGTGGCGCTGGATTAATGGTTGGACTTGATGATCTTGAAGGTCCTTTCCAACCTTAGTGATTCTGTGATTCTGTAACAATCGTGGAAGAATGATAGTACTATTGCAGGAATTCTTGTGGAAAAACTCTTAAGTGCTATGTAAGATGGTCCATTTCAATTATTGCCATGATCCTTTCTGGCACAAAACTCTATCAGACTTGTGTGAAAATGGTAGTGAAATACAAGCTAGCAACTTTCCACACAAGGCATTAAGTAAAAGAAATTCTCACGAAGTAACCTCTGTGTTTATATTGGTTTGATATGCTCTTTATTGCCTATACATGATGTAATAGATAAAAATTCTTCCTCCTGGATAGAGACTCCCATTTAAATTCAATGTACTGCAGATAAGATATGCTTTGTAGGGAAGTGGAAACAGGCATATGGCATGAAAAAGTGATTTTTGTCACTTATGTGTAGAGACAAGTGTTGGAATTGGGAAACAATTAGAAATGAACCATTGTAGATGAAAAGGCTAATCTGCACCTCATATTCTGCACATGGAATTGCTGACATAATTTGCTGTTGCAACTTCTATATTTGTTGGATGCCAACAAGATCTGCATATATGTTGTGAACTAAACAGACTAGACTGAATGTTGTAAAGGAACTGACAAATACAACCCCTGAAAGTCCTGATTGTGCTTGGTAAAAGAGATGATATTTTTACCACAAAATCTGCCACAAACTCTTAGCATTGTAGTAATGACTACTTTTTTCCCACTTCTTTCCACAAGCATTTTGAGGAAATACTGTCAAGTTTCACTGTCTAATAAATTCGTATGATGTCACTAACAAATCAATATTAATTTTTACCAGTCTGAATCAAAACTAATATATACTCAAAACTATCTTTGTACTTCCAAAACTTACCTAGCTCCAGGTTTCAGACATCCACTTTGCAAGTGCATAGTTCTATTTTCTTATATTTTAAATTGTTACTTGGTAAAAAAATTGTTTCTCTTTATTAATCTGAAGCCTGAAAATTGTGTTCTTATATAACCCTTTCTGTTGTCAGGGAGTAGAATAAAATAAATCATTGTCATCTAAGGCACAACATTTTCTTAGTGAACGTCAATCATGACATTTAGACCAAAAAGTCCTCTTATTTACAGGCTAGATGCAGCAAATAAAGGTTGTAATTTTTTTTCATGTCTTTGTTTAATTTTTCTCAAAAGACATTTGGATGTTTGTGAGAATAAGAAAAAACATAGTGCTTTTCTTTACTGCAAGATCATGTTCTCCAAGAAATAATTCAGAAAGATGTTTGAAGGAAGAAAGGAATTAACATAATTGTCATGTACTTCCTTCTTTATGTACTACTGTTCTCCAATGCTTTAGAAAGAGCCAGAAAGACATTTTTTGGATTTTGAGATAAATAAAAAGTACTGTCAGACATCCTTACCTTGCAAATCCCAACTTTGCAAATCCCACCAGTGTCAATAGGAGTCAAGTGACAAATTCTCACAGCAGCTCTGAATCTCTCACTGATACTCCTGCTCCAAGTTATGACTAAATGAGCATATTGGCTATTATTAGGAGCCCAGATTGTGCTACTGCTTCATACTAGACTGCTCCAACAGCCTCAGATCAAAAATACACTTTATTACTCAAATTGGAACACATTTTACTCACACATATGCACATATTTTCAAAGCAACTTTAATTTTGGACATATATTTCTAGGAATAACACAGTTTGTGCCCTGCTTTCAATGGAACTGTGTATCGTGTATGCATTAAAATATCAATTATTTGTTTCTTTTTTTCTGGAGATTTTTTGGTTTAGCCTGTTAAAGTAATTATTATAACTAATAATTTTTATCCAATGTGAAACCAGTTATGGTCACCGTGAGATTTTACTCTCCAGCTAACAAATTAAAAGCAGAAGACATAGAACTATGAACTAAAATATGGCCTGTAAAATATAAAATTCCTCCTAAATGACAATACAGTAATTATTAATTAGAAAAAAAGAGCCAAGAAATATTATATTTTCATGATAATGTAAATCCCAGAAAACATCAATAATTTTGTAAATGATCATGTATAAAAATCATTAATTAATACCAAGATATTTTTAGTATTGTGTACTGAGTACTAAATTAATAATTCACACACTACATGATTACGTGAACTGCGAACAACCAAAAACTAGTGTTAACGGGTGGTACATGCAATTTAACTGTGAAAACCACTAAAAAAAATATTTGGGTTTACCTTATATCTTCTTTTGCAGCCGAAAGTTGTAAACCAACCTGTTCAAACTATTGACCTAGAAAAGCACATTGCAGCAAGATCCTAGGCATTTCCAGTGCTCTTGATATTAGTCCACTCTCACATACTGAAGGGTGGGACAATTCAGAGCTGCTCAGTCTGTCAGAAGAAAGAATGTGCCTAAATTTGGAACTGCAGTTCAGTGGACAAGAGGTGGCAGACCTAAATCCTTAACAAAAACCCACAGCCCTGCTGGAGTGAGGAAGCTGGAAGGAGGTGTTGAGGTATGACCTTTTCCTGAAGGCTTTCTTTCCAGGCACCAGTGACTGGTGGAGTGCCAGGCTGGAGGCTACCCAGCTAAAGTCCTCCATGAAGATAAAGCAGCTGCATCTGGGGCTTTCAGCAGCTAGCCTGTTGTATAGCAAACTGGCTGGACAAGCTGAGGTCCCTCACATAGTTAGGGGCCAGGGTAAGAAAAGAGAAGTTTCACAGGTTCTCTGAAGCTTGTCAAGTTGCTTAGTTGTTGCAGTGATGGCAGAGGAAGGGTTGAGAGCCTTTCACAGGAATACACTGGAAAATACAAGAAGTCTGAGACTTGCAATGTAAATGCTTTCACTTAACTTCTGCTGTCAGTAGACTAAAAGCAGGAGAGCTTGTCTTATAAATGTGGGTGAAGGCCAAATTTTATGACTGCTTGACTTCCAATGACATCTCCAGTTTAAGTCAGTAGTAGAAGCCCAGAGATGAATTAAAGCGAGTGTTTCCTCCATGTTAGCGGCATTCCTCCATGTTAGTGCCTTACCGCTCACATCTACATTGCCCCTACCATGAATGCAATAAAAAAAGTCCTGATGTCTTGCCAAGGAATGAAAATACCGAGGTTTTAACGAAAGCATAATTATGAACTGTCCAACATTCAAAATATCTCTGTCACAATATACACACTCTTGACATACTGTATATATATATATAACAAGAAATTTCCTATCTTCCTGAGCTACTCCAGTGCCCAAAAATTAATTTGCAAACTGAATTGCTTCTTAATCAGGAGAGTGGGGGTTGCAGGGGAGTGTCTCTGTATTTTGGGTACTTCCAGGGCTACACATCAGATAAACAGAAGTTTTCAGTCTGCCGGTTTTAGCCATGGGCTCACAAGTCCTTTGCAGATCTGTCCATGAGTCAGTGGGAGTCAGCGCACCCTCAGCAAGTTTGCAGATGACACCAAGCTGAGTGGTGCGGTTGACATGCCTGAGGGACAGGATGCCATCCAGAGGCACCTGGACAAACTCGAGGCATGGGCCCGTGTGAACCTCATCAGGTTCAATAAGCCAAGTGTAGGATCCTGCACCTGGGTCGGGGCAACCTCTGGTATCAGTACAGGCTGGGGGAGGAAGGGATTGAGAGCAGCCCTGCTGAGAAGGACTTGGGGGTCCTGGTGGATGAAAAGCTGGACATGAGCCAACAATGTGCGCTCACAGCCCAGAAGGCCAACTGTCTCCTGGGCTGCATCCAAAACAGCGTGGCCAGCAGGTCGAGGGAGGGGATTCTGCCTCTCTACTCCACTCTGGTGAGACCCCACCTGGAGTCCTGTGTCCAGCTCTGGAGCCCTCAGCACAGGAAAGACATGGACCTGTTGGAGCGGGTCCAGAGGAAGGCCACCAAAATGCTCAGAGGGCTGGAACAGCTCTGCTGTGAGGACAGGCTGAGAGAGTTGGGTTGTTCAGCCTGGAGAAGAGAAGGCTCTGGGGAGACCTTATTGCAGCCTTCCAGTACTTAAAGGGGGCTTATAAGAAAGATGAGGACAGACTTTTTAGCAGGGCCTGTTGCAATAGGACACGGGGTAGTGGTTTTAAACTAAAAGAGGGTAGATTTAGACTAGATAGACGGAAAAAATTTTTTACAATGAGGGTGGTGAAACCGTGACCCAGGTTGCCCAGAGAAGTGGTAGATGCCCCATCCCTGGAAACATTCCATGTCAGGTTGGACGGGGCTCTGAGCAACCTGCTCCAGTTGAAGATGTCCCTGCTCATTGCAGGGAGGTTGGACTACATGACGTTTAAAGGTCCTTTCCAACCTGAACTATTCTATTATTCTTTGATTGTATGATTCTATGAGTGTTTGTGGATTTTAAGCAAATATTTTTTTATTCTGAAAAGCAATTCATTAGTCATACAGTTCTAAAATTTGGCTAATAATTGTCTGACATTGTAAACTGATCTGTAAGTCTTAAAATACAGAATAACTTAAATAAAATAAATGAACAAATATAAACCATATAACCAATAAATACAATAATAAAAACCAAGTAAACTGTCTAAAGGAAAATCCACCTTCATATTTACTATAAGCTATTCAGACAAGGAGTACTCATTAAAGCATAGATGGTAGACACTATTGATCTTCTGGAATCTGATAGCTAAGTGACATCTCTGTTTAGTTTTCCTTTCCATTGTAAATGTCTATTTTTATTGATGCTTTCTGGATTACTGAATGGATATCTGGTTGTGCTTTTATCAGCAAGCATGAAGTACAGGTTTTACATAATTATTAAAATTTATTAACTACCTGCAAGTTTTCCAGTAGGCACAAGGCAGAAAAAATAAATTATATATTTTTTACCCACAGTTAAAATAAAAGCAGGCAAGAAATAAAGATATGCATTAAGTAAGTCCTTGATGAATATGGCACATGGAACCAGTGTAACTCACTCGTTATATTCTTACCATACTCTAGAGCAGGGGATGTTGACTGTAGCTGGCTGCTAAACCTCCACGCAGAGGTTGTCTTACTCCCCCATCTTGATAGGACAGGGGAAGAAAATACAATGGAAAAACTAGGGAGCTGAGATAAACGCACTTTGTTATTAGTTTATTATTTATTCTTATGGGCTGCTATGAGGAGAGTTAACTCCATCCCGGCCAGACCCAGTATATAAATACATCTAAAATAATCAATTATCTGCTGTAACTCACTCTAAAAGTAGAAACAGGAAGGTAATCTTTGAGTCTAACATGAGATAACAAACGATTCACAAATAATTTTTTAGAAACATTTTCAATGCTAATGTAAGAGGAGTCAGTTCAGGGCTTCTTAGTAATGTAGGCAAAGTTAAATTTTGCCACTGCAAGGATGAAGATCAAATTAGTAAATCCTGGGGAGACAGATTGTTCTTTGGCTGTCACTGATGGATGAGAGTGAGCAGGTCAGATGTAGTGGTCTGAGAGCCAAGATTGCTAATGCTGGGAGTCCCTTCAGGTCCCCAAGGCCCTGTATGCCTAGACCCTTCACTTAACAGTGAGAGGAGCTGCACACCTACCTCTCTTTGAGTCTGGCACAGGTAGAGTAGGCAGCAGTCATTACCTCCCCTCCTGAAGTGATTTAGAATCATAGAATCATAGAATCATTTAGGTTGGAAAAGAGTTTTAAGATCATCAAGTCCAACCATAAAAAAAACGATTCACCACATTCCTCTAGAATTAGACTCAAATCTACACTTTCTGATGTTTATGGCAAAAGAACTGAGGTAAACACCAGATCCAGGGCAGTGACAGAGTTGCCTCATAACACTCCCTACAGGCATTTCTGAAGCCTCATTATAAAGCCTTTCAGAAGGAATACTGCAGCAGCCTGTTCTGCAACCTTCACCAGTGGTAAGTAATCTGTTTTTAATTTCCACCTCAAATTTGTTTCTGTCCATTTCATACCAACTTGCTCACTTGTAGACTTGATTGCATTGTCTCTCCATTAGGCAATGATATATTTATTGGACTGCTTTAGACACAAATCTACTTGAGAACTTGGGAGAAAAAGAGTTCTGGGAATTTTAGCCCTGCCTTGCTACTGACCCATGGTAACCTGTTGCCAGGTCTTCTGACATTAACATGAACACAAAAATGACAGTCATCTTCATGAGATCAGGACTGTCTCAATGCCTGCAAAATATTTTATTTCCAGGAGCTTTCAACAGTTCTTATGTTTCCTTGATTTTCTAGAGATTTTAAAGACAACTGTATGAGGTTTAACAAGACCAAGAGCCGGGTCCTGCACTTTGGCCACAACAACCCCATGCAAGGCTACAGGCTTGGGGAGGAGAGGCTGGAGAGCTGCCCGTCAGAAAGGGACCTGGGGGTGCTGGTTGACAGTCAGCTGAACATGAGCCAGCAGTGTGCCCAGGTGGCCAAGAAGGCCAACAGCATCCTGGCCTGTATCAGCAATAGTGTGGCCAGCAGGAGTAGGGAAGTGATCGTGCCCCTGGACTCGGCACTGGTGAGGCCGCACCTTGAATCCTGTGTTCAGTTTTGGGCCTCTCACTACAAGAAGGACGTTGAGGTGCTGGAGCGTGTCCAAAGAAGGGCAACGAAGCTGGTGAGGGGTCTGGAGCACAAGTCTTATGAGGAGCGGCTGAGGGAACTGGGGTTGTTTAGTCTTGGAGAAGGGGAGGCTGAGGGGAGACCTCAGCACTCTCTACAACTACCTGAAAGGGGGTTGTGGTTAGGTGGATGTTGGTCTCTTCTCCCAAGTGAGTAGCAATAGGACAAGAGGAAATGCCCCCAAGTTACACCAGGGGAGGTTTAGATTGAGTATTAGGAAAAATATCTTTATGTAGAGAGTGGTCAAACATTGCCACAGGCTACCAGGGAGGTGGTGGAGTCACCATCACTGGAAGTGTTCAAGAAACGTGTAGATGTGGCACTTCAGGATATTTTTTAGTGGGCATGGTGGTGTTTGGTTGATGGTTGGGCTTGATGATCTTAAAGGTCTTTTCCAACCTTAATGATTCTGTGATTCTGTAACAACAAATATGGTTTTCTGAATATCATTGAGATGTTAGGGCAAAATGTTGGCAGTTCACTGAAAAAGTTAGGCATTCTTAAGTAAGCCTGGGTCCCAAACTGGGAGCCAAGGTGAAGCCACAGCACCTTTCTGCTGTAGTAAAGCAACAACAGCTTGAAAATATCATTTCTGAAAGAGGTGTTAGTTTTGGCATTACACACTTTGATCTAAGTTAAAATTAAAACAATAAAACAAAAGCATTAGTGGATTTGGGTCGTATCCTTTCTTCAGGATAGCAAACAATACTTTCAATATTGTCCTTTACTTCTCAAGTATAATGTACAGCTATATAGGATGGAGGAAAAGACAGTAAGGTAAATAATTCAGAAGCTCAGAAAGGTGAAAATCAAATAAAAAAATATAAAAATATAAAAATAACATTTTCTCATTGGACTGAGAAAAAACATATCTTCCATCTACTCTCTATTTTTTTTAAATTTTATTTGTTTTTAAATAACTGTTATGGTATCAAAAATTACTTGTAAATGACTGAGGTCCAGTTACATAGAACCAATATTTCTCGTATCAAAAGTAACATGACAAGTGGGATTTAGATCATCTAGCTTTAACCACAGAAAAGTTAGTCTTCACATTGAAGTAGTCATCTAGATAATTTCCACAGTAAAGAAAAGAAACAGGCATTATCCATAAACAGTTTATGCAAATTATGTTAGATGTCCAAGGCCTAGGAAAGGTGGATCAATGACTAGCCTAGCTCTTGAGTGGAGTGAATGAGTGAGACGAATCTTGTCACATCTCTGAAACATAAGCCTTTTTTTGCTTTTTTTTTTTTTAAAGTCATATCTTTTCATAGACTCTTCATCCCAGTACTGATTCCTCATATCAGAGCAATAAACGTGCTATCATCTCTAAATTCTCATTCGATATAGTCCTGTCTCTCTTTCTGTCATTACAAGATGGGCATATGTATATATCTCAGCATCAGCCCAAAGGGTCTTCAAATGACTTTAAAATTTGTCAAAAACAGAAGAAGCTGCAGGAGTGGTACAGCTTAGTGGTGACTGAACACAAAACATAATGGAATCCATTTACATTACTTTAACAAAATAAATCCAAATGCTGACTTCCATATTTCTGCCTTGAAGTTAACAACTCATAATCATTTGTTCATAAACAATTCCATTTAATCCTCCTCATGTATAGATACTCAATACAATCTTAGTAAGAACGTAAGTGATTAGTGGGATCTTAATGAATCTATTTGCACTCTCCAGTGTTCGGCATCTGTCTTGGGTAGCTAAAGGCTTTGTTGGCAAGCAAGGATGGTGTCGCTTGAGACAACTGATGAAGCTGCTACCCTTTCCTGCCCATTCTAACTGCCTGCTGCACAGATTTCTGAGTTCTTTGTCAATCAACTCCTGATGGCAGGCTAAATTCGGTTAGGGTTTTTTCCCTCAGCAAATTGCACCGTAAACTCTTATTACTGAGGATTTGATTAATGTCCAATTCAGACATCCCTGCAGCAAGGGTAGAGCACAAATGGAGGCTGGCCACCCATCAGAGTTAAGCCATTCCCACCCATCAATCAACGTCTGCAGTTTATAACAGGATGTCTTAAGGAAAAGTGGTATCAGTGATATCTTACTGTAAAAAGCTGAGAGGTTCAGAAATTGATTAATGAGCAGGTCAAGAGTCCGTCAAGTGAGAGCAAGATAGAGAGGTGGGTGTACCATTCTAAGGTGAGCTCTCACCACTCATCCATCAGAGCCCTACATTAACAGGCAAGTCACTTCAGTTTCCTTCTTCAGTCAGTGGAGAAAAAGGTTCCTCTAAGGGTGAGCCAAAGCTGGAATCTAACTCACTCAGCTGCACTCAGGTGGAACCTGTTTCTTTCCTTTGACAAAATAGGAGGACTAGAAAGTTACCTAACTTAAACCCAAAAGTTAGGTGTTGTGAGTACTCCTTAAGAACAAATAAATGGTCCTTTGAAATCTTGGCAGAGTCTGTAGAAGGGACACCATTTTCACAAATTATGTAGACAGTGGCTACACATTGCATTCATTCCACAAATACAGTGGATGGCGCATTTCAGTCACTACATACCCCAGCTTTTTCTGAAGAGTATATCAAAGAGTAATGAAGAAAAAGTGTAGGCAAGACAGTTAGATTCACCTTTCTTCTTCTCCACTCTGAAGCCTAGCAATGACCAGGCAAATAATTGACAGATAATGGCAGAAAATACATTTGATTTTCTAGTTCTCTTTTATATTGACAGTCTATAGTGGTCTTTTGAGCTCTGCACTCCATTCAGGTTAGTCAGGAACAACACAATAAAAAATTACTCTGACCCTGAGAAGGCAAGCTGTTCTCTGATGGTGAATTTCCCATGCCTTCCTCTGTTTCCATTTTGTTTGAGAATGTAGGGTGGGCAGTATTCAAAGGATTTTTATCTCTGAGTGTATATAGTGTGATACACGCAAGTATTAATACTGAAGTGTGGGACTGAGTACATATAGTTTCTTCTTTTCCTAAGATTCATTGGAAAAATTATTCTTGAATATGGAGTCACACCCATGTGATGGGTGTCACATGTAATATATATTGCTGTAATAATGATAAATATCTCCCTTGTTATGAATATCAGCCTTCTGCTTAAATTGGCAAACATTCAGTCATGGAGGCAAAATTATTATTGTTTTTATTTTTTATTATCTTTACAAGAGCTCAATGGAAATTTGACCAGCAACTTTATGATAATGATAAGACTAGGGGTCGAAATTATTTCACCCTTAGATTTCTTCTGCTGTTTCAGTTTTAACTGACTGCAAAGCTCTCTGCATACTGAATAAGGAGAAATCCATTTTTTTAAAAGCAGAGCAAAGCAAGTATAGTGTGTTAAACAACACTAGAAACATCTCTCAGCAGAGTATATTAACCTGCAGTGAGCTTTCTGCTGCCATGATAGACCTCTTGCAGTCTTTAGACTAATTTGGTATCTCTATGTCAAATTACAAGTGTTGACTTACTCTTAGACCTACATTTCTAACTCAGAAAAAACAATTTTATATTATGTAACATTGCTGGAAATAATATAATAGACCTGATTATACTGACCACTTGTGGTATAAACATAGCACTTGAAAAAAAAAAATTTAATTAAGGGAGGAAGTTTTGATTCTATAAAATTGATAAGGCATGGGGTTCTGGTGGGAAAACAGGGAACTGGCACCATGTAAGAAATAGGCATGCTGAGGATATTGATTTAAGACAGACTCTGACGATTAGGTTTTCAGAGAATTTTTCTCCAAGGGAAATTCTATCTAAACTTATATTGCAAGAGTTCTACTAAATCTGGAACCCACTCATGGAGGATGTGATGGCTGGTGGCTATCTTGGCCACAGTGATCAGGAAATGGTTGAGTTTAAAATTTTCAGTGTAATAAGAAAAAAGGACAACAGAGTTGCTACCCTGGCCTTCAGGAGAGAAAATGTTAAGCTATTCAGGGGGCTATTTAGCAGAACACCCTGGGAATTTGCTTTTGAGGTATTAGGAGTCCATGACTGCTGGTCTGTCTTCAAGAACCACTTTTAGAAGCACAAGAGCAGGCAATTCCACTGTGTCTTAAGTCAAGCAAGCTGGGCAGAAGACCAGATTGGTTGTACAGGGAACTCCTCATTGAGCTCAAGAGGAAAAAGAAATTATATGATCTCTGTAAGCAAGGTCGGGCTTTGCAGGAAGATTACCGAGGCATGGTTGGGGTATATGCAGGGAGAAGACACAAAAGGCCAAAGTTCAATTAGAGTTGAAACTAGCCAGTGTTGTGTCAGATAACAAGAAGAGCTTTTTAAAATATGTAAATAGCAAGAGGAGGTCTATAGAAATCATTGGACTGATACTTTCTGAAGATGGTCATCTGACTAATAGGGATGAAGAAAAAGTTTTGTGCAGTTTTTAACAAAACATACATTCCCAAACAGCTCTGAAAATCTTTTTACAGAAACTGTACACATAATCTGTAAACTTCTGTATAATCTTATTCCAAGAGTTTTACAAAATAAATGACTGGATAAACCTAATTAATTACAACTTACTATATACCACCAAGACAGGAAAATATCATTGCTTCTAAATAAGTACTTGAAGGTTTAAAAAGTGAAAATCAGCAATTTCAGAAGCAATTTTTTTCATTTTGCAGATGATTGGCTTTGATGGTGCAATGCTCACTTGCCTAATTTTAATGTAGAAACTCACCAATAGGGTCCAGCCTGCCTACAAAATCTCTAGTCAGTTAGTGATTTTGGAGGTGGGATGTTGAGAAAAATAACTATGGGATCTCAAACATTGTTGTGAGGGTATGTCTACGTAGAGGTTTTGGTTGAGATAGAGTTAATAGTTTTCACAGAATCACAGAATCACTAGGTTGGAAAGGACCTTCAAGATCATCAAGTCCAACCATTAATCCAGCGCCACCATGTCCCCTAAACCATGTCCTGAAGCACCACATCCACACGTTTTTTGAACACTTCCAGAGATGGCGACTCCACCACCTCCCTGGGCAGACTGTTCCAATGCCTGACCACTCTCTCAGTGAAGAAATTTTTCCTAATATCCAATCTAAACCTCCCCTGGCGCAACTTGAGGCCATTTCCTCTCGTCCTATCACTAGTTACTTAGGAGAAGAGACCAACACCCTCGTTGCCACAACCCCCTTTCAGGTAGCTGTAGGGAGTGATAAGGTCTCCTCTCAGCCTCCTCTTCTCCAGACTAAACAACCCCAGTTCCCTCAGCCGCTCCTCATAAGACATGTGCTCCAGACCCCTCACCAGCTTCGTTGCCCTTCTCTGGACACGCTCCAGCACCTCAACATCCTTCTTGTAGTGAGGGGCCCAAAACTGAACACAGGATTCAAGGTGCGGGCTCACCAGTGCCGAGTACAGGGGCACAATCACTTCCCTACTCCTGCTGGCCACACTATTCCTGATACAGGCCAGGACGCTGTTGGCCTTCTTGGCCACCTGGGCACACTGCTGGCTCATGTTCAGCCGGCTGTCAACTAGCACCCCCAGGTCCTTTTCTGTCGGGCTGCTCTCCAGCCACTCCTCCCCAAGCCTGTAGCGTTGCATGGGGTTGTTGTGGCCAAAGTGCAGGACCCTGCACTTGGCCTTATTACACCTCATACAGTTGGCCTCTGCCCATCCATCCAGCCTGTCCAGATCCCTCTGCAGAGCCCTCCTACCCTCCAGCAGATCAACACCACCCAGCTTGGTGTCATCTGCAAACTTACTGAGGGAACACTCGATTCCCTCATCCAGATCATCAATAAAGATATTGAACAAGACCGGCCCCAGAACCGAGCCCTGGGGAACACCGCTTGTGACCGGCCGCCAGCCAGATTTAATGCTGTTCACCACAACTCTCTGGGCTCGGCCATCCATCCAGTTCCTCACCCAGCAAAGAGTAAACCTGTCTAAGCCCCAAGCCGCCAGTTTCTCCAGGAGAATGCTGTGGGAGACGCTGTCAAAGGCTTTACTAAAGTCCAGGTAGACAACGTCCACAGTCTTTCCCTCATCCACTAGGCGGGTCACCTGGTCATAGAAGGAGATCAGGTTGGTCAAGCAGGACCTGCCTTTCATGAACCCATGCTGGCTGGGCCTGATCCCTTGGTTGTCCTGCAGATGCCCTGTGAGCACTCTCAAGACCAACCGCTCCATAATCTTCCCCGGTACAGAGGTCAGGCTGACAGGCCTGTAGTTCCCAGGATCCTCCTTCCGGCCTTTCTTGTAGACGGGCGTCACATTGGCAAGCCTCCAGTCTTCTGGGACCTCCCCTGTTATCCAGGACTGCTGATAAATGATGGAGAGTGGTTTGGCAAGCTCCTCTGCCAGCTCTCTCAGTACTCTTGGGTGGATACATCTTGTATGATGTTATGTTTTGGATTTGTGACCAAAACAGTGTTGATAACACAGGGATGTTTTAGCTATTCCTGAGCAGTGCTTACACAGAGTCAAGGCCTTTTCTGCTTCTCATACCGCTCCACCAGCGAGTATTCTGGGAGTGCACAAGAAGTTGGGAGGGGACACAGCTGGGACAGCTGACCCCAACTGACCAAAGGGATATTCCATACTGTATGACATCATGCTCAGCAATAAAATCTGAGGGAAGAAGGAAGGTGGGGATATTCAGAGTGGTGGCATTTGTCTTCTCAAGTAACCGTTACGCATGATGGAGCTCTGCTTTCCTGGAGATGGCTGAACACCTGCCTGCCCATGGGAGGTAGTCAATTAATTCCGTATTTTGTTTTGTTTGCATGCACAGCTTTTTCTTTACCTATTAAACTCTCTTTATCTCTACACATGAGTTTTCTCACTTCTACCCTTATGATTCTCTTTCCTGTCACATTGGTGGGGAACGGAGCGAGCAGCTAGGTGGGGCTTAGGACTGTTATTTACCCACAACAGTCTATTTCAGAGAGGTTGCCTGCATTAGGCATGTGATGTCATGCCATGTTCATTTGCTTGTTAGTTACGTTGGATTAGTTACATGGTTATCATGTATGTAAGTCACCACTGAATAGTTAACTTATTAATATTTTGATAACTGTCACAGCAACCTGAATATTAATTAAAGGTTATGCAAATGCTAAATGAAAAATAGCATAAAGTAAATGCCAGCACATAAAATTTCAAAATAGGCTTTTTAGTCCTTATTTTTAAAAGAAAATTAGTTAAGAATATATCTGATTCCGTTGGCAAAAAAAACCAAAACCAGTTGTCTTCTTGGAAGTATTCTGATGGATGTCTCCTGCATTTCTTTTCAATAGCACAAAACCAAACACCAGTAGTTAAAATGTTCTTGACCAGAAAATAATAATTAGAGAATTAAAATTACTTTCTATCTGTATTAGATTAACAACTGGATTAATGCACAAGGGATGCAAGAAATAAAATAAAGGGACTGAAAAAAATCACTGACGTGTTTAACAAAAATTTCCTGCAAACAGTATACCAACTCGACTGCATTCCTTTAATTTTTCCATTCTTTAACTCAGAGTCTAGTTGTACAGCTGTAACCGAACTGGGTTGTATCCAGCAGAGGAAAGATCTGAAGCAGAGTGAGAGCTTCCGTATAGGGTTGTACAGAAAATGACATTTATCCCTACTAAATGGTCAAAGGGAAAGAAAAAGAGTGTATGAGACTTAGATAAAGCAATTCTGGTCCTCATACAGCTGCAAGATTTCCATAATCTACAGTTCAGGGACTTTTCCAAGCCAGAGGTTACATCCTCAGGATCCTGTTTAGCAGTCACTAAAGATCTAGACTTTGTACGTAGGTCCAATTCCTTTTTGAACTCATTTGTACTTTTGGCTTTCGTAACATCTTGTGGTAATAAACAACATGCTCTAATTGTGCTCTGTGGGGAAAAAAATTTCCTTCCTTCCTAGCACCTTTCTAATGTCACCTAGGTTTTGGGTTATAAGACATGAATGCAAGATAAGGCAGCAGAAAGAAAGGAAATGCCTACTCTTAATGGAAAAGTAATAATACTAACCACCCTATACTATTCTTACTGTAATGACTAGATATGTTGTCATTGACTTCAGTGTAGGGAGGCACTGAGTATGTTTCTATAGCTGTGCAACAAAAAAGCTTTTGCTGTGTTTCTACAGACTCTTTCAGAGACTTCTGCAGAGCTATTACAAATTTCTTAGCACACATTTGGTTTTTATTGGGAAAGATAATATCTTTAGGATTTGGAATTATCCTGAAAATCTTCTTCCTCCATTAAAACAAGGATCACACCTTCTTCAGAAAAACAGCTCTTCTTCTATTGTCTAAAGAATATTTTGCAATTTTAATCAGTTTTTTTAAAACTGTATCTTGATATACGGTTCCAGATACTTTTTCCTGATTCCAATAAGGACTTCCTACAATTTATTGCACTCACGTCTCATAGGTATTCTAAGAACTCTTGGAGATGACTAAAGAGATCAGTAAACCGATGCGGGTTAACAACTTGCTTTTTCCAATCTGATTTCGCAATTACTGAAATAAGTGCAAGGGAATTGCAAGAATAAGTAAAGGTAGCTAGGCAAAAGAAATTCCTTAAGCTAGCATGCCTGTCAACCAAAAGTAAGTGAAAGCATCCCCCTACGATCCCATCCTACATACACTCACTTGCTATGGAAATAAGACAGCAATAACTGATTTATACATCTCAAGACCAGAACGGTGTCAATAGCTGACGTTATTTCTGCTAAATTGCCAGCAGCCATTGCTCTTCAGTAGCAGAGAAGATTAATGATCATTAATGACATTTGCTCCAGGAGTCCTTCCCACAGGTGTTACAAGAGAGGAGTATACTGCTTACGTCTTATAGGCACCCTCCATATGGAAATTCCCTTCAGTTTTGTTTCATGATATAAAAGATGTGGAGGGTTTAACCCATAATAATGTGATGGGTTTAGTTATCAGTTAAAATGCCAATATTTGTCATAGAATAATTCTCCACATTACGTATGGTACCCGAAAAGAGGCTTTTGTAATGCAAGGCAGAGATAGCTTTATATGACATATTTCAGTTGTTGATTTTCAAATTTATGTCTTTCTGTTTTTCAAAAGAACAAAATTAAGAACACCAGTCAAAACTTAATGTACTTCACTAGCAGGTAGCATGGGTTTAACTACCTTTTTTATTATTTGAACTGAAACACCATTGTTCAGAACTACACATTAGTTCTAAACTTGCCCAAGATCTTTTGGAAAAAAAAAAAAACAATTAAAAGTGCTTTGAAATCTTTCCTATTTAGTGGTTAGTCAACACAAAAACTCAGTTGTGTCTATAATAAACTCTTGATTTATCAAGCTTATCAATAACTCATAAATGAGAGACTTCTTAGACCTTAAAGGTTCTTTCTAGTATGAAAGTTGATTTCTTGTGCAGTCATTTACTTCTCATCAATAGTCATCCCTCACAGACAAACATAGCATTTCGCAGAAGTCATTTCTACTTTCCCTTTGACCACTTTTGCTAAATTTGCTGTTGTTAGACAAATAATTTAAACAGTGTCTGGTTTTACGTTCAACTTCTCGCTAACAGAAATAAAAAGTCCACATTACTGCTAGTCTACTGGATACTGATCCTGCCCTACTTGGGCTGAAATATAATTTGATGTGTTTGGGAAGAGAGCCTAATAATAGCAATTGCAAGCATAAAAATAACATTTGGACACAAATTGTTGAGAACTGCTTGAATTTCAATGCTCTTAATGAAATAGACTGATGATGTGTGAAACATGGCCAGTGTTTTGGAAAGTTATCTCTTGACTATGCCCATTGCCCAGTACTGTAAAACATCTGAAAAATGCATTAAACACTCAGAAAAAAGAGGGAATGAACAAAACAAAAACAAAGATGAAATTAATTTTCACTATTTCTTTAATTTCCTTTTCTTTTTCTCATGCCGATCTGTCATATTGATTCTGTATTCTATCCAAAACTCAGTTGAGTACTGGATTGTTTTTTGAAGTTTCATGGGATTTTGGATGGTCCATTTAATGAAAAATCTTTGGCATCTTTTCCTCTGAAATTATGTAATACCCACATGTATAGGTATATTAGGCACTTGCCTATAGCAACAAATTCTTGTGTGATGCATAACAACTTCAGGAAAGCGTTTCTGTGTATTTTGGCTGTAGCAGCTCCTGGAAAAGCTGGAATGTTGCTGTTTCCACCTCACTAGGTATAATTATCATGATATCTCTGAGAGATTGTATCTGCTGCAGTATATTGCTGCAGAGTTTGGGGAACTGTGGAGAGGCAGCAGATTGAAGCTTGGTGTAAGGAGCAAATGACGATTTATGAGGACATGAAAGTATGTGCAAAATTTCTGGACCAAGGGAGGTGTTCTGTGAACCCTGAGGAACTGCCACTAAACTACTCACCTGATCCCAGCCTTCACAGAGGGAAGCCATAAATCTGAGCCTTCTTCTGTAAGGAGAACTTTCAAATCCCATCCTTCTCTCAGGATAATTATTCTAATAACCAAACTAATAGCTACTAGTAGGTAACACTATCTTGAGTGTTCAGAGTAATGTGTGAGTCATCTGTAAACAAATTATCAAGGCAGGTTCATCAAGAGGTTTCATCCTGGAAATCACCATCTTTTATATATACCTAATTCTGATGTATACACACGTAATGTGGGACACAACCGAGGTTTCAGACCTTTTTATATGAGTAGAAAAGCATATAGGTCCCTTTGATCAGCAGGCTGGCTATTATTAAAGCTGTAATTCTTTCCCTTTGCTGTGTAGGAACAAAAGGACACAACTTAGATTTGTAGCTTCTGGGAACTAGGACTGCAGACAGAAGCATTATGCTGAGATGCATCATTTTCACAGCCAAAACAATGAATTTTTGCTAAACTTCTGCATTTCTCTTCTGCTGATGTAGAGCATTTTAACAGAAATGAGCATATAGTCATAGTACAAATTTGTACAGTGAAATAGATTTGACCTGTAACAGATGCATTTCAATTTTATTCAATATTTGTGAGTTTGAATTTGCAAGATATTTGTGTTGCTTCATGTTCTTTATTGTTGTTTAGGTTTTGCTGGGGTTTTTTTGTGTTGATGATTGTTTTTTTTTATTTTGGTGGTTTGTGGGTTTTTTTGGTAATATGAATTATATGCAAAGGTTATAGCTCTTGAAATTGATGCTTGAATCTACTACATGTACACACATGCAAACGGCTTTCAAACAACCTTGACAGATTAAGAGAAAGGCAATAAAGAAAACCAATTATCAATGTAAACAAGATATTTTCTGTTTTATTTTCAATGCTAGCTCATACCAGAGTCAATAAACCTCAACCCTCCAGTCTGGATCTTTACCTGGATCTTTATCTGAAATATTTAAAACAGCTTGAAGGGAAAATTGGATGACATCCTACTTGAACACTTTATAGACAATCCAAAATTACTTCCTTCCAGTACACCTATTATCTTGCAAGTGTATCTTAATACATAGGAAGAACAGAGAGATTCTTAGTTTTGTTTTCAATTCAATAACCCTTTTTTGTGTATTTCTGCTTGCAAGTGCTTCTCTTGAAGTACATAGAGAAAATGAACTTCCCGTGGTATGGAAGGTCTGGAGTCCTTATCCATCTCTGGGAGAGTTACTCGTAATCATTATCTTTTCTAATTAGATTACTAAAACTAGTAGCTGTCTGAAATAGAGGAAACCGGAAATCAATGAGTGTTTCTAAAGGATCCGGCATAAGTGACCAGCATGAGGGTCGTAGAGGATATCTGAGGCAAATTCAAGATACAGTGATTCACTTTACTTATTCTAGAACCACATTCAATATGCTGCAAAGACATATACACAGGGAATAAAAAACACCTCTTCTACTTCCGACTGCTGCCCTTGTAAGTTCCCCATTAATTAGAAATCATATTTCATTTGTATTAGGAAGTGTATTTCTTTTCTATGCATAGCTGATAGCCAAGAGAAGATGTGCATATATTTGAAACATATTCACATTATTGATCACCAGTGCTGCAAAATACTTCACCAAAAGGATTGCACAGGTAAATAATGTAACACAATTACATTACTTCATTCCATTAATTTAATAATGTATTAATTTTATTCCATTTCCTTCCACCACTAGCATTCTTTTGTTTATAAACAGTCAGTTTTAATAGGAAAATTATTTCTGTTTCATCTGCATGAAAAATATCTTCAGGATAGTAGTCAGAAAAAGGAATGAGAAAACATTAACCATCTGTTTGGGAATGATGTGGGGATCACACGGGATGCTGTGCTTTATAATTTGTTTCCTTCTCTCGCTTCAAACCAGGGCAGCGATAGAGCCAGTGACGTTCACACTGGCACTAGTTGCTCTCTGTGATTTTACCTGCAGTTCCTTTTACCCTCCAAACCTGAACACCTATGGACTCACCGACCCCCGGATTTCCACAGGAGGAAATCCTTCCCAGTGCTTCCAGGTGGTTCCAGTCCCGGTAGGTGTTAGTAGCCAGTCGTACTGATCCTTGGGAAGTAAAGGAAAGCCCATTTCACATCAGACCATCTTCAGCAGATCATACCTGGTGTTTTGGTGGGTTTGTAAGTAGTGCATTGAGAGCAATTAGTGCCTGAATTGAGCTACATGAGGATAACAACAGGCGATTACCCTATTTAACAGCTGCTAAGTGGTGTTAATTGCCGGCTATAGACCACAAGCTGAGCAATTTTGTACAAACTTTACAAACAGACAAAACAAACGGATGATGTAGGGAGAAAATGGGTCTGAAAAATGCTCTATTAATCCAAAATACGCATAAAGATGGAGACATCATATGCATTGCTGGCGTGAACTATTTGTAGCAAAGAGTTTGTCAAATCCAATCCGTTACTGAATTGTCTGTGAATAGACAGCAATTTCTATTAATTTCCTCATTATTCACAGTCATTTAATGAATGGTTTGTGTGAACACATTTTTTTTGCCTAAGATTTTATCCAGTAGGGCTAGTTCCTGATAACCTCATTGTTACTGAACAGTGCCTTGATTTTTGTGAAACAGAGAAAAGGATAAGATATTTTCAGAATCTAGTCTTAAATTATACGGTTAATAATCACCAAATTATCTCTACAAATGGGAAGAAAATATCTCTAAATGAAATGATGCAGAGTTTCTTTTATTCTCCCTGAAATGTTGAAAACAACTGGAAAAGTCCAGTCGAAAAGTCTTAGAGATGTTTTCAGATTTTTTTTTTAGATGCTCTGTTGTTTTTCAGGTCCTTGTTGCTATGAGCATTCAGTAATCACAGTACAGGATATGACCTCAGCTGGTCACTGAGTACATTGTATTGCCTAATAGCATGTTTTAGATTTTATATGGCACACAAAGGCTGACTTATTTAGAAAGTATAGGTACCAATGTTGGCAAGTGATACTGTTAAGATATTTATAAGTCACGGAAGTAATCATGGAAGGAAGTAATATTAGAGAAAGGCAAAGTTTTGCAGGTCGCAAGAAATCGCTAGAGTAAGAAATCCGCAGCAGTAAAAAGATATTTTGCAAATGAACTCTGAATGTCTATTTGAAACTGTTATTTGTAGTAAACTACAGACAAACAAGCAAAGTAGCTGTCAACACATGTGCCAGATAACAGCAAAGCAGTGACATTGATGACCTGCCTAAGCTAAATGCTTCATGCTGACTGTTTTTCCAAGTGTTTATCAAGAAAGAGGACCCACTACTAATTATGCATCAGACTCAAGGACTAGTACGGCCTTATGGTTTCTGTTGTTCTCGCTCCTCCTCAGCTTGATCATCTGGCAGATTTCTCGTGTTCTTTTTTGTTTCCTTTTGGAAAGAGTATTATTCTCCCTAAAGTTTATGTTGGTCTTTCTACACATAACTATTTCCCCCTACATACACACCGCCATTACAAGCCATGACAAAATCCTTGAATACCAGTAAGTCCCTTTTCAGTGGACCTCCATGGAACAAAGGAAGGATCTTAATTTTCAGAAAGCTTCGTAGTTCATGAAAGTAACTGAACTCTTATTTAACTGAGAGATGAAATGCTAAACTTGTCATCAAAGTTTTTAAAACTGTAAATTTAAAATGTCTCCCTCCCCTTCCCTCACTAGAGTTTCTGAAGAGGGTCGGGGGGGAGTGCTGCTATGCAATAAATGTTGCTTATATTTAGGACATGGCACTCAGGTTATGACATTGGATTCCTGGGTGTCTTGAGTGTTAATTTTCTTGAACTGTGAAATGTGCAATTTTACCCTACATTTGATCTTCATAGAATTTGAATATTTACATGGAATTTGACTTTACAAACTAAATTAGAAGTCTTCTGAATTCAAGGATTTTCATAGGAAAAAATCACCACAACTTTCAATGGGAAAGTCGTTTCTCTAGCAACTTATTAAAGGGTATTGAAACACTGAGTAGCATGGATTCTTTTTTCTGGGGTGTGGGTTTTTTTGTTTCAGCTCAGCATTTATTTTCATTTAGTAACCCTCCAGAAGAAAGTCATTAAAGAGAGAAGAAAAAGAACAGAAGATCTGGTGCTGGCAAAATGGCCATTGATCACAGAAGAATAACCAAGGATTGTGACTTGAGGATTTTAGCTGTACATTATAATAGACTCAGGAATCAAGCTGCTAAACTTCTTAGCTACCATCCCCCTGGAGAATCTAGTTATAGCTTAGTTCTTTCTTTAAATAACGTAGGTTGTAGTTCAAGTCTACAGTCTGTGTAAATACATACAAACAGAGAGAGAAGAGACACATAAACCTAATCTTGATTTTAATATGACTATATTTTACATATGTCGTTAAATGTTTATATACTCTAAGACAGCTTCAGAGAACACAGAATCAAGTAAGGCTCATTACCTTGATGTGCAGCACTTGGTTTGGGTAAATTAATTAAATCTTTTATTTATAGATATTAAAGAGTTATTATCTGTTATCCAGAAACCTCCTAGGAGTGAGGTTGTGACAGCTCCATGTCCTCAGGTCCAGTCAGCAACCAGGCTGATCTTGTATTCCCAATAAACACACGCCTATGGAGAGCATGTATACACCACATATATACATATATACACCACATATATACATATATACACCACATATATACATATATACACAGCCAGCCACACAGATCAACACAGACACACAGACCACGCCCACAAACACCATCAGCACAAACAGCCTCATCCTGCTCCTTTTTCTAGCTAAGCAAGATAAAGATCTTTTAGTGGGGAGATATAGATATATAGATATATAGATAGACTTATGTACACTGTGGACAGCTCCAGCAGCTGAGCTCAGACAGTCACTCTGCCCAGTAGCTGCCCCTGGATCCCAGGCTCCCCATGGACATACAAACCCTCGAGGCCACAACCCCACTTTAGCTGCAGGTACAGACACCCTTGCATATATACATACACAAGTGGGCCTCCCAGTCCACCCCCAGACCACATGGTCTCTCTAGCAGTTGGCCTGGACCCCTGGTCCATCCAGCTGCCAGCTTCTCCCATGGTCTCACCTTCAGAGCCACACATCCTTCCTCCAGCCCTCAGCTCACATCACATACTCTCTGGCTCATCCAGAAGGATCTTCACTAAAAATCATACCAATGCTCATGCCAGCTGTTGGCACCGTGGACACATGGACCCCTCTGACTTCTGGTTCCAGCCCCAGGGGCTGTCACTGAGACCTACACACACACCTCTGCACACAGGACAGAGAGACCTTCACTCAGGAAAATAGCTAGAAATGGGTTTTGGTGAGAAGCCAGGACACACTTGTCTGTTCAGGCACAGGGCATGGCCAAGCAGGTGCACTGAACAATACCTGCTTGCATACAACCAGCTCTTCTGTCCAGTTATCCCTTTATTTTCCCACTTGTTCCTTCCCAAACTACACTGATCCCTCCCTTTCCCTACCCTTGGTTTGTCCCTAAAACATGTAGTAAATCCTGTGCAATCAAAATGCCCTTCTCCTGCACCTCATACTGAGCCCCATCCCCTTGATGGCAGGGATCCCTCAGTTTGTGGGGTGATGGGGAATTTCTCATGGCGGCTCATGGTGGCAGGTGTCCCCTGGCCCATGGGCTGACGTTTCCCTGGCAGAGCCCTGCTGGGACTGGTCGAGGCTCATGTCTGTGGCAGGGTCACTGGGACTCCTCCCTGCTCTTGTTCCTTGGGAACTTTTGGGGTCGAAATGAGCCTTTGTGGGGCTCGTCGCTGTCCTAAAATGTCCTGGGAGCAGCTAAGTCAGAGTGCTATTGGAGCTCCCTCCCCTCCATTGCTCCTTAGGACTCCTTTTTGTGTGGAGACCAGCTTTTTATCATATATCCTAACAAACCATTGGCCTTACCCAAAATCCTGCAAAGTCAGTGGAAGAGAGTAGGCATTCCTGTGAGTTTTGGGTCAGGATCTAAAACCCTTCTGCCAACACTTCTAGAGATAGAACCTAGCTACTCATAAAATTTTAGAGATGTCCCCTTGGAATGCCTGCATTGTCAAAATGAAGGTATGTGAAGTAGGATATCACTGCAGAAGGTGAGTTATATTTCAAATAAATAAATCAGGAAGAGGCTAGCATGCATCCAGGGAGTCGACAGCAGTACATCATCTACAAAACTACATATCAATGAGGTGAGCAAGAGAAGAAACAGTCATTGCCCTTTTAACATAATATGGGCATCATAGAGAGATTGTTTTCTTCTGCCCTCACTGGATTGATGTATCCAGATACATCCTTATCAGGCAGTGCCTGGGAATGCCTGATGAAATACAATTACAAGTTTATGCATGTAGTATATACTCTCTTCCCTCTGCATAGATAATTATGGATTGGTGCTACTAAGTCTCTGAAATCCTCCCCTGCATATCAAGATGACTATTTCTTCTGTGCTTGCTTTATTCATTCCCTGGCACAATTGCAGTAGACAGTCAGTGTGGATAAGCAGTATGAGTAAAAAGTATGTACTTCAGAGGAATGCTGCAAGCCTTTCTTGAACTCTTTATTGTCTTGTCTACTCACAGTATAATTTCTTCAACTTCTGGATGTTACCATAGGACAGACAGGACTAATAATATGGATAAAGTAAGAAGATCTCAAAACTGAGGAGGGGTATTTTGACATTTTCTGTAACATCGTGGAGCATCAGGTAAGATGAATCAGGGGAAAGAAACCGACCAACCAAGAAAAAATCAAGTTCTCTCTTATGCTCCTTCAGTGTTATAAATCAGAATACTTTTAGCTTGATATAGTTGACATGAGAGTATAGAAAATGTGCCACTATTTCTATTTCAATATTAGATTTCTGGATTAGTTTTTAGTGGATAAAGTCTGAAACAATTAACATAATGAGTAGTGAAATTGATACCTGAGACTTATGGGATAGCACTGTGTATAATAAATATAATTCACATATAGTACCTGAATTTAATTGGTGAAGTATTTCTTTGATTTCACCTGTGGTAGGTTTGACCTTGGCTAGATTCAAGGTGCCCACCAAAGCCACTCTATCACTCTCCCTCCTCAGCTGGACAAGGGAGCGAAAAATATAGCAAGAAGCTTATGGCTTGAGATAAGGACAGGGAAAAAAGCCTTTGACAGTGTCTCCCACAGCATTCCCCTAGAGAAGCTGGCAGTTCATGGCTTAGACAGGTGTACTCTTCGCTGGGTAAAGAACTGTCTGGATGGAATTAAAACCAGTTGGTGGCTGGTCACAAATGCTGTTCCTCAGGGCTCAGTTTTGGGGCCGATCTTGTTCAATATCTTTATTGATGTTCTGGATGAGGGGATCAAGTGCTACCTCAGTAAGTCTGCAGATGACACCAAGCTGGGTGGTGTTGATCTGCTGGAGGGTAGGAGGGCTCTGCAGAGGGATCTGGACAGGCTGGATGGATGGGCAGAGGCCAACTGTATGAGGTGTAATAAGGCCAAGTGCAGGGTCCTGCACTTTGGCCACAACAACCCCATGCAACGCTACAGGCTTGGGGAGGAGTGGCTGGAGAGCAGCCCGACAGAAAAGGACCTGGGGGTGCTAGTTGACAGCCGGCTGAACATGAGCCAGCAGTGTGCCCAGGTGGCCAAGAAGGCCAACAGCGTCCTGGCCTGTATCAGGAATAGTGTGGCCAGCAGGAGTAGGGAAGTGATCGTGCCCCTGGACTCAGCACTGGTGAGGCCACACCTCGAGTACAGTGTTCAGTTTTGGGCCCCTCACTATAAGAAGGACGTTAGGGTGCTTGAGCGTGTCCAAAGAAGGGCAGCAAAGCTTGTCTGCAGAACTAGTCTTATGAGAACCAGCTGAGGGAACTAGGGCTGTTTAGTCTTGGAGAAGAGGAGGCTGAGGGGAGACCTCACCGCTCTCTACAACTACCTGAAAGGGGGTTGTGGTGAGGTGGGTGTTGGTCTCTTCTCCCAAGTAACTAGTGATAGAATGAGAGGAAATGGCCTCAAGTTGTACCAGGGGAGTTTTAGATTAAGTATTAGGAAAAATTTCTTTACTGAAAAAGCAATGGGAACAGGCTGCCCAGGGAGGTGGTAGAGTCACCATTACTAGAAGTGTTCAAAAAATGTGTAGACGTGGCACTTTGGGACATGGTTTAGTGAGCATGTTGGTGTTGCATTGATGGTTGGACTCGATGATCTTACAGATCTTTTCCAATCTTAATGATTCTATGATTTTATAAGATTATTCATCATTTATCATCATGGGCAAAACAGACTCAATTTGGGGAAATTAGTTTATTTTATTGCCAATCAAAACCAGAGTAGGATAATGAGAAATAAGACCAAATCTTAAAACACCTTGCCCCCAAGCCTCCCTTGTTCCCAGGCTCAACTTTGCTCCCAATTTCTCTACCACCTCCCACCTGAGCAGTTCAGGGGAACAGGGAGTAGGAGTTGTGGTCAGTTCATTGCATATTTTCTGCCGCTCCTTCCTCCTCAGGGGGAGGACTCCTCACCCTCTGCCCTGCTCCAGCGTGGGGTCCCTCCCACGGCAGACAGTCCTCCATGGACTTCTCCAATGTGAGCCCTTCCCATGGGCTGCAGTTCTTCATGAGCTGCTCCAGCCTGGACCCCCCATGGGTGCCGTCCTTCAGGAACAGGCTGCTCCAGCCTGGCCCCCACGGGGTCCCAGGTCCTGCCAGCAAACCTGCTCCAGCCGGGGCTCCTCTCTCTCCCCACGGGGCCACAGGCCCTGCCAGGAGCCGGCCCCAGCGCGGGCTGCCCACGGGGTCACGGCCTCCTTCGGGCATCCCCCTGCTCCGGCGTGGGGCCCTCCCCGGGGGCGGGTGCAGATCTGCTCCCCCGTGGAGCTCCATGGCCGCAGGGGCACAGCCGGCCTCCCCGTGGGCTTCCCCAGGGGCTGCCGGGGACCCTCTGCCCCGGCGCCTGGAGCCTCTCCTGCCCCTCCTGCTCTGGGCTGGGGGCTGCAGGGCTGTTTTCACATTCTCATTCCTCTCTCCAGATGCAAAAGTTGCATGCCCTTTTTTTTCCCCTTCTTAAATATGTTATCACAGAGGCGCTACCACAGTCACTGATTGGCTTGCCCTTGGCTAGCGGTGGGTCCATCTTAGAGCTGGCTGGGACTGGCTCTATCAGACACTGGGGAAGCTTCTAGCAGGTTCTCGCAGAAACCACCCCTACAACCCCCCACGACTATCAAAATCTTGTCATGGAAACCCAATACATCATTTTATGACTGAAGTGAAAAGGAATGCAATGGAGCACATGGAAATCTAAGCTCCTCCAAGTCCATGGTCCGATTTAGGGTGTGGGTTGCACCGTAGGACTGGTAGAAACAAGACTGCAAACACCAATACTGCTTCTCATTATTTGGTCATGTTAGCGTTTCATGAATTTTCCTGTTGAGTTTAAGGACACTGAAGAAAACTCGATTTAGCTGAGTTAATATATTGCTGCTTCCCCTAGCCACCATCTGAAATGGAATAATTGGCACTTATTTCTTTTAAAAGCTATCAGCATTCCTGCTCTTTTTTATACATAGACACTTTTCTTCCTTAAGAGTTCTGAGTTTTCTTTTCTTAGAGTCCCTTGCTCACTCTCTGCTGTTCTCTATCCAATGAACCTTCATTTCACCAACTTCTTCCCATTTTAATAGAATCAGTACAGAAGTGCTTGCATGTCTCATGGATGTCTCCACCACCTGTTTAAATAACTCCTTAACTAATTCCAAAATCTTCCTGAACAATTCATTTCCTTTTCCCTGCTCCCAAGAGGCCTCTTCATAGTTAGTCTCTTTATTACCAGTTATGACATTTTGCTCATTTGTCTATTAGTTACAAAAAGACTTCTCTCTTGAGTTTACTCATTGTATGTATTTCATGATTTGAGTAATCTCCAGCCATAGCAGTTCCCTTTTCATTTTCCTTTTTAACATTAGTCACAGATTTTCAATCAGTCTATTCTGCAGATCAGGTTCTGGTCACCTGAGGAACCTGAACATATACAAATCTATGGGACCTGGCAAGAAGAATTCCAGAGTCCTAAGGGAATTGGCCAACATAGCTGCCAAGCCACTTTCCATAATATTTGAGAAGTCATGGCAGTTAGGTAATGTCCCTGGAAACTGGAAACAG
Organism: Phaethon aethereus; assembly: GCF_964289735.1. Lineage (NCBI taxonomy): Eukaryota > Metazoa > Chordata > Aves > Phaethontiformes > Phaethontidae > Phaethon > Phaethon aethereus. Next base: position 209,587,075 of record NC_138575.1, read on the forward strand.
GATAACATTGCACCACCTACCTTTTTAAAAAAGGTAGCAAGGAGGACCCTGGGAACTACCAACCTGTCAGCCTCACCTCTGTGCCTGGGAAGATCATAGAACAGATCCTCCTAGGAGCTATGCTAAGGCACATAGAGGCCAGGGAGGTGATTCAAGAGAGACAGCATAGCTTCACCAGGGGCAAGTCCTGCCTGAACAAGCTAGCGGCTTTCTAGGAAGTGACCACATCAGTGGACAAGGGAAGAGCTACTGATGTCACCTGGACTTCTGCAAGGCCTTTAACATGGTCCCCCACAACATCCTTCAATCTGAACTGGAGAGCTATGGATTTGATGGGTGGACTGTTGGGTGGATGAGGAATTGCTCGGGTGGTGGCATCCAGAGGGTAGTGATCAATGTCTCAATGTCCAGATGTAGTTCAGTGACAAGCAGTGTCCCTCAGGGTTACGTCTTGGGACCAGTACTCTTTAATACCTTCATCAGTGAAAGAAACAGTGGCATTGAGTGTACCCTCAGCAAGTCTGCAGATGACACCAAGCTGATTGATGTGATTGACACACCTGAGGGATGGGATGTCATCCAGAAGAACCTGGACAAGATTGAGGAAGGGCCCCATGTGAACCTCATGAGGTTCAACAAGGCCAAGTGCATGGTCCTGCATCTGGGTCAGGGCAATCCCCAGTATGAATACAGGCTGGGGGATGAAGGGATGGAGAGCAGCCCTGATGAGAATGACTTGGGGGTCCTGGTGGATGAAAAGCTGGTCACGAGCTGGCAATGTATGCTTGCAGCCCAGAAGGCCAATCATCTCCTGGGCTGCGTCCAAAGCAGCGTGGCCAGCAGGTCGAGGGAGGGGACTGTGCCACTCTGCTCTGCTCTGGGGAAACCCCACCTGCAGTGCTGCGTCCAGCTCTGGAGGGAAGATATAGACCTGTTGCAGAAGGTCCAGAGGAGGGCCACAAAAATTATGAGAGGGCTGGAACAGCTCTGCTGTGAGGACAGGCTGAGAGAGTTGGGGTTGTTCAGCCTGGAGAAGAGAAGGCTCCGGGGAGACCTTCTTGCAGCCTGCCAGTACTTAAAGGGGACTATAAGAAAGATGGGGACAGGGCCTGTAGTGATAGGACACGGGGTAATGGGGGTAATCGTTTTAAAACTATTTAAAAAATGGTTTTATGAGAGGGTAGAGTTAAACTAGATCTAAGGATGACATTTTTTACAACGAGGGTGGTGAATCACAGGAACAGGTTGCCTAGGGCGTTGAGAGATGCCCTATCTCTGGAAACATTCAAGATTGGGTTGGACTGGGCTCTGAGCAATTTGATCTAGTTGAAGATGTGCCTGCTCCTTGCAGGAGGATTGAGCTAGATGACCTTTAAATGTTCCTTCCAACCCGAAGTATTATATGCTTTTCTAATTTTCTGATTCTATGATTGTATTATTCTATGATTCTATGAATACATGATTCTGTGTTTCTAAGTTTATATGATTCTATGACTTGAATTTCATGTAGCACCTAGACCAGTATTTACATCTTTGATATAAAACATTTCCTGCCTGTTTCCCTTGCTTGTCTCCCTGAACAAATTGTATTCTTCTATATCTGTGTCAGATGTGTAGCATATCCCACAATCTGTGTGATGACAGTTAAGTCATCATTTTGATCATGAAATAAATCTTGAAGTACCTTCTTGTACTTCTGTGTTACTAGTTACAGACAGCTGAGATACTGTAATTATTCATCCTATAATTCCACTATGAATTAAATCCTTATTCTCTCCTTCTCCACAAATCTTGCCTTTAATTCTGTGCTTTATATATATTCCTTCAGATTTTAGTTCATTCCATTAGAAAAGAGATAGGTTTAGCTCTTCTAAGTGGTACAATCTGTAATAAATTCACAGATATTGGAGTTGTACCAATGTTAAGTCTTTGGAATTGAGAAGAGAATTAAACCAGCAATATTTTCTGACTGGAACAGATTTCTGCAGTTGATTCTTAAGAATTATTATTACATTATTGTTTTTCTTATTATACTTACCACTACAAAGACAACTACAATAGGACTGGGCCCATACTGTAGTGAAGACATTAAGTTTTCCCTTTGGAAACAAGAATAAATTGTGTCAGTTTTCTAGGCATAAACAATTTCCTCGAACAGTGTAATTAATTTGTAAGAAAACCCCAGCCAGCTGTAAAAATTGCAGTATAAAATTGCAAATCAGAAACTTGTTGAAAAATAATACTTGCCATAAAAATGATAACAATAGCATGCAAAGTAATTGAAAAGCAACATGTAAATAAATTACTGTGGTGCTGTTCTTGCTGCTATGGTTAATGTTATGTCAGCATTTCCATTATAAGATCCATTTTTCAGGGTTTATGAGTCAGCTATAAAAATTAAAAAAAATCTTTCTAAGCCTAATGCTAGAAGGTCTTACCTTAGAAAGAATTTTGATTATGATATCATAGAGGAAAAATACCAACCACTTTTCACAATATGACTGTCTCTGTTTTAATTTGAAAAACAAGGTATCCTTTACAAATGTAATTTACACTTTTTGAATTGAAATTGAAGTTGAGTATGCAGCCATAAAATTAACTTGTGTTTCCTGTCATTCAGCTGTTTACAACATAATCTTAAACACAATGGGACCGAAGCTAAAGGTTTTCCATGCAGTGTCTGCAGAGAGTCTTTGAGTATATTATAAAGCAGCAAATCTAGTGCATTCGCATTTCCACAGACTTTTGGGAAGAACTCTAGTGTGAACGATTTTCTTACTTACTTTTGAAGGTAAGTAGTTGAAATGCTTTAAAATAAAATAAAAAAAGGAATGAAATAGCAGTTGTGTGAATGATCTGGACACCAAGAACCAGGAGTCATATAAGGAGTCAGTTTATTTACCAGTGAGTAAATCCTTCAAAAACCTATTCTGGATAACTCCCATATATTTTGCTTATGAGCAGAGATCTAGGAAGCTGTATAAAACCTTTAGTTAGACTCCATCTTCTGACCAACATACATTCATGAGGCATTAAAATCACATTTCCAACAAAATGGTACATTGAAGAGAAAAAAACTCTACCCAGTGACACCTTGCTTTGCTTTTCAGGTTGATGAGCTACAGTATTACATTATTCTGTGTCCACAATGTAGGTATTTTTGGATACTGGATGCAGGTAAGTATGAATCAAGGAACTCCAGTCTAGTTGCCTTCATTGTTGTATTTACAGACACTAGAAGCCCCATTTTTCTAGCAGAGACATTCCTATGTAGCTCTTCATTCAAAAGCTCTTCCTTTCTTGCACGTATCAGCTGAACAGAATCACAGAACAATTGAGGTGGGAAGGCAGCTCCAGAGACAAGACCAACTCCCTGCTCAGAGCAGGGTCACCTACAGCAGACTGCAGAGGGCTGTGTTAGTTTGGTTTTGTACATGTCCAAGGAAGGAGATTCCTCAACTTCTTTGGGCAACCTGTTCCAGTGTTTGACCATGTCTCACCATAAAAAAAAAAAAAGGCTTTTTCTTATGTTTAAAAGAAATTCCCTCTACTTCAGTTTGTGCCCATTGCCTCACGTCTCTTCACTGGGCACTGCTGGGAAGACTCTGGCTCCATCTTCTTTCCTGCCCCCATCAGGTGTTTATACACATTGACATGATCCCCCTGAGCCTTCTCTTCTCCGGGCTGAACAGTCCCAGTTGCCTCAGCCTCTCCGGGTATGACAGATGCTCCAAGCCCTTAGTCACCTTTGTGGCCCTTTGCTGGACTTGCTCGAGTAAGTCCACTTTTCTCTTGTACTGGGCAGCCCAGCACTGGGCACAGCACTCCTGACGTGTCTCACCAGGACTTTGCAGGGGGAAAGGTCACCTCCCTTGACCTGCTGGCAACATTTTGCCTGACGCAGACTGTCAAGCTGTTGGTCTCTTTACAGTCATATCCCTCAACTTTAGACATTGACATTAGGATCCTATTTGAGATTAAGACACCAACATTTAAACCTAAGAGTGCACCAGTGTCCTGGTTTCAGCCAGGGTAGAGTTAATTTTCTTCATAGAAGCTAGCGTGAGGCTATGTTTTGGATTTGGGATGAGAAAATGTTGATAAGGTGCTGATGTTTTGAGTTGTTGCTAAGTAGTCAAGGACAGTCCAGCTTCTCATGCTGGCCTGCAGCGAGCAAGGCTGGGGGTGCACGGGAAGCTGGGAGGGGACACAGCCGGGACAGCTGACCCAGGCTGGCCAAAGAGATATTCCATACCATATAACGTCATGCTCGGTATATAAAGCTGGGAGGAAGAAGAAGGAAGGGGTGGAGGGACGTTCGGAGTTATGGCGTCTGTCTTCCCAAGAAACCATTACGCGTGACGGAGCCCTGCTTCCCTGGAGATGGCTGAACACCTGCCTGCCCATGGGGAGTGGTGAACAAATTCCTTGTTTTGCTTCGCTTGCCTGCACGGCTTTTGCTTTACTTATTAAACTGTCTTTATCTCAAACCATGAGTTTCCTCACTTTTACTCTTCCAATTCTCTCCCCCGTCCCACCGTGGGGGAGTAAGCGAGCGGCTGCATGGTGCGTAGTTGCTGGCTGGGGCTAAACCACGACAACCAGGTACCATAATTAATCTAGTTCTATTCAATATCATTAATGGGGAATGGCAAGCTATTCAATTCAACCGAACATAGACACCCATGGTGGGATTTAGTGACCTAAAGATAGGTGTTCTGTGCCATTGTCATGGTTTAGCCCCAGCCAGTGACTAAGCCCCACACAGCCGCTCGCTTGCTCCCCCACGGTGGGACAGGGGAGAGAATCAGGAGAGTCCATGCTCCCACATGGACTCATCCACAGGTCACAATCCCTTCGACTTGAGCTCACACTGGAGTTCCAGCCTATCCAGTACAGCAGCACAGAAGCAGCAGCGATGCCCCGGCCATCTGCCAGCCCAGGCCCATCGTCATTGCTGTTATCAAATCTTCCCAGGCCCAGCAGAGCCAGACGATCAGCAGCACAGCAGCACGGCAGCAGCGAGAGCAAAAAGCAGCCACTAACGAGCACTGGACTCTAATATATGTAAGGAAAGCAAACCCATGGCAAGCAGGAACCTGGCAATTAATAGCTAAACAGTAATAACAGCTATAAAATCTATCTATCAGCTAGCACATTCCAATCAAACATGTCATGATCTCAAACCCGTCATTATCTCAAACCCTTCGTGCCCCACGTTGGGCACCAAAAAACACTGTCATGGTTTAGCCCCAGCCAGCAACTAAGCCCCATGCAGCTGCTCACTCACTCCCCCATGGTGGGACGGGGGTGAGAGTCAGAAGAGTAAAAGTGAGGAAAGTCACAGTCTGAGATAAACACAGTTTAATAGGTAAAGCAAAAGACCTGCACACAATCAGAGCAAAACAAGGAATTCATTCACCACTCCCCATGGGCAGGCAGGGGTTCAGCCATCTCCAGGGCAGCAGGGCTCCATCACGTGAATTGGTTTCTTGGGAAGACAGACGCCATCACACCGAACGTCCCTCCACCCCTTCCTTCTTCTTCCTCCCAGCTTTATATACCGAGCATGACGTTATATGGTATGGAACATCCCTTTGGCCAACCTGGGTCAGCTGTCCTGGCTGTGTCCCCTCCCAGCTTCCCGTGCACCCCCAGCCTGCTTGCTGGCAGGCAAGCACGAGAAGGTGGACTGTCCTTGACTACTTGACATTATGAATATGATCCAACAATGTGCCCAGGTGGCCAAGAAGGCCAACAGCATCCTGGTGTGTATCAGCAATAGTGTGGCCAGCAGGAGTAGGGAAGTGATCGTGCCCCTGTACTCGGCACTGGTGAGGCCGCACCTCGAGTACAGTGTTCAGTTTTGGGCCCCTCACTCCAAGAAGGATGTTAGGGTGCTCGAGCGTGTCCAAAGAAGGGCGATGAAGCTGGTGAGGGATCTGGAGCACAAGTCTTATGAGGAGCAGCTGAGGGAACTGGAGTTGTTCATTCTGGAGAAGAGGAGGCTGAGAGGAGACCCTATCGCTCTCTACAACTACCTGAAAGGAGGTTGTGATGAGGTGGGTCTTGGTCTCTTCTCCCAGGTAACTAGCAATAGAATGAGAGGAAATGGCCTCAAGTTGTACCAGGGGGGGGTTTAGATTTCTTTGCTGAAAGAGCAGTCAAGCGTTGGAACAGGCTGCCCAGGGAGATGGTGGAGTCACCATCACTGGAAGTGTTCAAAAAACATGTAGACGTGGCACTTTGGGACATGGGTTAGTGGGCATGTTGGTGTTGCATTGATGGTTGGACTCGATGATCTTACAGGTCTTTTCCAACCTTAATGATTCTGGGATTCTGGGATTAATGTAACAACTAGCCTTAAACAGCTAATCACCTTCCATTTTCCATATATTATAACTTTATATATAACTGTGTTCCACATAGGATAAGGTTTGGTCTGGATTTGCCAGAGCTTCTGCCAGAGGCAATTCGGAGGAGATCATCTCCTTCCACTTAACCAGCTGAACTGAAGTGAAATGCTATGAACATGTCCTCACACCTCTCTTCACTCAGTCCTTCTCCTGGATTTACATATCCAAGGCCTCTGCATGGTAGAGAAAAGGTCTGACTAGGCTAGTGCTTAGTGCTAGTGCTAGGCTAGTGCTTAGTGTTTAGTGCTAGTGCTCTACTAGGAAAAGTAACAAATAAAGGAACAATAAAAGAAAAATGCAGTCCTAAAATATCTGAGAATTAAAAAAGGCAAATCAAGAGCTGATTATAGGTCATTTTTTCTCTCCTATGAATTTTGCCATAAATAACATTCTTCAGTAGTGCTACATCTAGTATGTCCCAGTGATTTTGTTTACAAAGCCTCTCATTATTCCCCATTTTCCCAATGTGCACTTTAAAGAATGTGAATCGCATTAGTGTGATTAAATTTGCATTAAACACACGGTTAGTTTTTTAAAAGTATAAATGCTTGTAATTTTATGACACACCCACATGAATTATAAAACAATGTATAATAAAACTTTGCTTGATTTCATAATTACCTGTTGTTATCCTTGCCTAATTAAATATTCATCACAGACGTGTTAATCCTGTAAGTCTCCCTAGCACCCTCTCTTCTCCTCCCTTGACTCTTTTTTTTCTGCATTCCATTGAGTTACAAGTTTGTCGTGGTTTAACTCCAGGTGGCAACTAAGCACCACGCAACCGCTCGATCACTTCCTGCCTCCCCCAGTGGGACGGGGGAGAGAATCAGGAAAAACTCATGGGTTGAGATAAAAACAGTTTAATAAGACAGAAAGAGAGAAGTAAACAACAATGATAACAATGATAATACCGACAAAGGAATGTACAAGAACAAGAGATGTCCGGTACAACAATTGTTCATCACCCAGTGTTCGATAGCCCATCCTTGAGCAGCAGTTCCCACCTCCTGGCCAACTCCAGTTTATGTACTGGGCATGATGTTGTATGGTAGGGAATATCCCTTTGGCCAGGCTGGGTCAGCTGTCCTGGCTGTGTCCCCTCCCAGCTTCTTGTGCCCCTCCTCACTGGCAGAGCATGGGGAGCTGTGAAGTCCTTGACCGAGTATAAGCACTGCACCTACTTAGCCACAACTGAAACTTCAGTGTGTTATCAGCATCATTCTCATACCAACTCCAAAGCACAGCACTATACCAGCTATTGGGAATAAAAACCAACTCCATCCCAGCCGAAACCAGGACAAAGTTGTTTCATGGAATCTGTAGAAAGAAAAGTGTTCAACAGCTATGGATATATGCAAATCTTAGAACATCTATTCCCAAAGTTAAAAGTGGAGATTTTAATAGGTACATATTATTTCTGGCAGGTATATATTAAATTGCTTTGATCATATTTCTTTACCAAGCTTCCTCATGTGGTTGAAATACAGCCTCTTAGAGCTATTTTTCCCCTCTTCATTCTCTCAGAAAGTTAGTTTATAGCATAATCTTCTAAAATAGGTTGTCTTCTATTTGTCAGTGGTACACTATACAAGCATCTAAAGATACTTGGAAACATGGAAATTTGAGTCTTGAAATATCTTGTTCAAAAATAGAAAGTGTGAGGGAATAATTACTGTATTGTTGAACCTTAATTCATAAGAATAAAAAGTCCACCCTTGTTATTGTTCAAGTTAACAGTAAGGTCCTCAGTGGCTTCAGACAGGCTATATTATTAAAGCATGGAACGGGGCTGTTACTTTCATAGGAGGTAGAACTTGTCTTTTTTTAAGAATTAGGTATGTCACCTAGGCAAATCATCAAGTAACTTATTTTGCCACCAGAGAGCGAACAGCCCTTCCCAGTGATGTTTCCTTTCATCCTAACATCCTAAATCTTATCTTCAAGAGATGCCTCTGGAGGTCAGCTCATTTCACCTCCATTGCTCCATTGACTATAAAGGAAATTAGCTATGACTTGGGAGGCAACTTATTTGCCTACACATAGACATCTAGTGTAGACATGCCATGTGGTATCCAACCAGAAAGGCAAGAAGTTTACCTTTGGTCTTCTGTCAGATGCAAGTTACATTTTGATGTCTCACATATTGTACGGAAAGTGAAAAGCAGCCAATACCTACATTTAAGCTATTGAATCAACTTTAGATGTCTTTATTTGAAGTTGGCTAGAGATAAGTAAGAAATGTTATGAAATTATCCATTGTGCTCCTTTTAGTGATAAGTACAGGTAGAACTTTTTCCAAGCAAATAGTTTAATCACCAGAACAAACACAACATATGGAATCATAAAATTCAAATTTTTCAAGTTGTAGTGCTTGGTTTCATAATTTGTTTAAGCTTAAAAAGGAATGCCAAATTGAAAAAAAATGAACCAAATTATTGTATGAAAAAAATGGTTGTTTGACAAGCTAAAATACTGGCTTGCTTACTTCTTTTTATTCAACCAACACTGCTCTACCACTACTGCCACAAAAACAAACCAAATCAAACCCAACAAACCCCCAAATTAAAAAACAAAACAAAACAAAACCAAGACCTAAATTCAACTCAAACCCCTGAAAAAACACACTCAAAACCCACCATAAAACTAACCAAAATAAATCCCAGTTATTTGCTGTACAAAGTTCAGGTCTTATATATGCCAGATTTTTGCATTTCAAGATGCAAGTGTTGTACTCAAAACACTGCAACGTATATATTGAAAAAAATACTTTGATGAATTGCATGCTTCATACCTTTTTTGTGCATGAAACATAATTGCTTTACCTCTTTACCTATCTTGATGTCCTCCACATCATACTGTTCCCTATATGTACACCTAGCCTAAATTTAATTTCTTGGGTTTAAACTACTATAATAGTACTGCTTTCAGCACGTTTAGTGGTGGCTTGTACTGTACAAATGAAAGGGGAGCCAATCATTATGCTTTTATAGCCTTTTATTTCTCAGTTCATAATGATGATCTTTGAGCTTGGTCCTGCAAATGATCATTCATGTGAGTAAAATTAGGCATATAGATTTGCATTTGTAGGATTACTGATAATGGAAGCTTTGGCATTGTTAGGTTGCTATGCAAATGCATAGCAATTCTCTTTTTGATTCCTGCATTCCCTTCCATATCCTTACACCTTCTAAGACAGATGAACTGTTAGTGACTTTCTGTGAAGGTTTAATGTTTTGCAAATCTGAACCCTTAGATATGCTGCTCTTAAACTGTGTTTGAACATTTAGGAATTCATTGCAGCAAATCTATCACAGGAACTATGTTGGGAATTAAAGAGTTAGTTGCAGTTATATAAGTGTCCCGATCCAATGTCAGGGGAGGTTTCGATATGATCCCGAGAGTGAGATTAAGACACAAACGAGGTCAAATGCCGTATACACAAGACAGCTTTTATTATCAAAAGTAAAGAATTAGTAGCGATAGGACAGAATGGAATAAAAAGACAGAAATCAAGCAAGCATTCGGGATAGAGTTGCAAGGATAGACACCGCCATGGATCTGTGGTGTCCCAGGGTTCAAGTCTCGCGACGTTTTTGGTGGTGGGTGATCGCGCTCGGAGACGGTCGGCACGCACATGGGCTTGTCTTGGCAGTCCCTTTTACTCTCATTCAAGGCCTGCAACTTAGCATATCTTCGCATTCCTGCCTATGCACATATGCTTCATGGTGGGTGGCTCCAGCCCCGCTCCTCACATGTAGCCATTATCTTGGCGGGGTGTTTTTCATCCTTGTAGCCTTCCTTATCTTGGATAAACAATCTTTGAGACAAATGTTTTACGATTCAGTCTCTCACAATAAGCCTCTGACTTGAGTTGTTTTCCAACATACCAGCATTAGAAAAGACAATAATACCATTATCAAGACCCATGTGTACAAGCCCATTTGCATATTTCATGTATTATGCAAATAAGATATTTTATTAAACATTTAAAGTAACTCATTCCCTCTCATATGTTTATCCTTTCATTAACTGTACATAGCTGAGCCATTTTCAGTGCAGTCATTACTGTTAGTTTGTTCCTGCTCTCTACTCCACATGTGCTTTCCACTAGCTTAACTGTCTTGTACACAATACACTAGTCCACAGAAATATACAGAAGTCAGAGGAATAATAACAACAGAGATAAAATAAAAAATAATAACTTGCATTTTACAGTGGCCACATGCTTTAAAGACCCATAATCAGTACCACACAAAGCACTCCTCTCTGGCTGGATTCTGTATCCTTTGTTGCCAAATTGCAGACACACACGTATTAATGGAAGTGTTATTTCCTCTGATAACCACCGTAATTCATCAGAATATTTCTCCTTCTTCCCGAACAATTTTTTCCCCAGTCTTCCTGCATTAAAATAAATTAAACAAATCTAGATCAGTTTTGGCTCAATCCTCTTATTACTTTGTCAAAGTCTTTTATAGCAAACCTCAGACTTGGTTCTTCTTGTCCTCTGTGGCAACAGTCATTGCAAACATCATTAAGGATGTGAAGTCTCTCCCTTAATTAAGAACTAAAAGGTTTCATTTCCTAAAACAAAAGCATGTGGCAGGTTTTATTGATCTGCTCTATGTCGCCAGCTGAACACATTAGCAGAGGTTATTGATTACTGTAGCGGTAATGAGCTTTGTTCCTCATCAGGTAAAGCACACATTCCTAAGATCTTTCCTAAAGAGGCCTATATGTACATGTGCATTCACCAAGATATACAATGAAGGAGGTTTTTAAAGTCTTTATTGGCTATGTATCATTTTAAAAAATTTAACAGCAATCATTAGAAAGGTTATTTTCCAGTCTTTATCTTGTTATAATTCCTTCTGAATGTTAATGATGCACTTAGGAATGAATTCAAAACCAAAAGAGGCACAGCATTTTTAAAAAAAATGTAAGCACATATAGCTATTACTAGTTTTAATAACCTTAGCAAAAGAACCACCATTTTACATTAATGAGCATCTGTGGTAAATAATTGTCTAACGGAATGCATAGGTCCTCTCCCTGATTTTGAAAGAATCATTTCAGACTGACGACTGCCCTAGTTAATACCTTAAGAACATTTAGTCCAAATTTGGATAAGGTTCTGCTATTTAAAAATAAGCTTCTTATATTCATAAGTATTTCTGTGGAGCAAGCACTTGATAGACTAAAAGAGGCCTCATAGTCTCTGTAAGCTGGAATTAGACCAGTTAAGATGAAGATGTGGACAAGAGACATCTTGCAATCAACAAAAGAGAGCTGAAGGGAGGCCACCTCAAGTATATGCACACAAATACAAAGTAGTGAGAAGACATCATGACGGGGGAAACTCTCATACTGTTTCTGGGAAATCAGAACAAGTGGATGTATCTTTGAACTGCCTGTACCCAAACGCTCGCGGCATGGGAAACAAACAGGAGGGATTAGAGGTCTATGTGCAGTTGCAGGGCTGCAGTCTCATTGGGAAGGTGGAGATGTGGTGGGATAGCTCATGCAGCTCAAGAGATGCAATGGATGGATACAAGGTCTTTAGGGAAGAGAGCCTTGGGAAGGAGAGTTGCTCTTTATGTGAGTTGCTCTTTAAACGCTCGCGGCATGGGAAACAAACAGGAGGGATTAGAGGTCTATGTGCAGTTGCAGGGCTGCCGTCTCATTGGGAAGGTGGAGATGTGGTGGGATAGCTCATGCAGCTCAAGAGATGCAATGGATGGATACAAGGTCTTTAGGGAAGAGAGCCTTGGGAAGGAGAGTTGCTCTTTATGTGAGAGAGCTGCCAGAATGTCTGGAGTTCTACCTAGGCATAGTTGTTGAGCTATCTGAGAGCTGATGGGACAGGAGGAAGATCACAACATCACTCAGACATATTGGGTGACTGTCTGATGAGGAAGAAATAGATGAGGCTTTCTTCAGTCAACTGGGAGAAGCTTCATATCTGTAAGTCCTGGCTCTCACGGGAAATTTTAAACCACCCTGATAACCTGCTGGAGGAAAAACACAGCAGAGCTCAAGCAATCCAGGAGGCTTCTGGAGTGCATTGTTAACAATTTCCTGGCACAGGTGATTGAGAAGTTGACGAAGAGAGGTGCTTTGCTTGGTCTCAGTTTATAACAAATGATGAACTGGTCAGGAATGTGTAGGCTGGGGGAAGTCTTGGCCCCAGAGAGATGGTGGTGTTTGTGATCCTGAAAAGAGGAAACAAGGCAAAAAAGGGGTCCAGGAGAGCTGGTTGATTTTCAAAAGTCAGTTTCTCCAAGCTTGTGAATGGCCCATGACAGTATGTGGGAAATAAAGTAAAGGTGACAGGACAGTTGCATGGATGAACATGGATTGAGTCCTACATGTATTGAATACATTCAAATGTAAGAAAAGGAAGCATATGAGAGGTGGAAGCAGGGTAACACAGAAAGAATATAGAGACAATATCCAACTGTGCAAGGTTGTAGTTAGGAAAGCAAAAAACTATTTGGAGTTGTATCTGGCAAGGCTTCAGCAGGTACATCAGCAGCAAAAGGAAGACCAGGACTATAAGCCTACTGCTGAACAGAGCAGGGAACTTGGTGAAAGAGAACATGGAAAAGACGTTGGTCTTTACTGCTAAGACTTGTCTTCGGGAATCCCAGGTTCCTGAAATCTGTGGGAAAATCTGGACCAATGACGAGTTACTCTCAGTAGAGGAGCATGAGACTGGGGAATATTTAACGAAACTGAACATACAAAAATTCACAGAACCTGGGCACCCGTGAGTGCTGATGGAGCTGAAAAATGTCATTGCAAGGCCGCTCTAAATTATCTTAGAAAGATAATGGGAACCACAAGAGGTTTCTGGGCAATGGAAACCATAAACCTGATCAAGACAGGCAAGACTGAGGATCAAGGGAACTACAAGCCAGTTAGCCTCACCTCAATCCCTGGGAAAGTGAGAAAGCAAATAATCCCAAAATACATTTCCAATCATATTAAGGAAAATAAGCTGATTGAGAGTAGTCAACATGGATTTATAAAAGGGAAGCAATACCTGAACATCCTGATAGCCTTCTGCAAAGAAATGACTGGCTCAGCAGATTAGATGATGTTGTTTATGTTGATGTCAGATTTTTACACTGTCTCTCATAAAATCCTCATAAACAAACTGATGAAATACAGACTAGATAAGTGGGCAGTGAGGTGGATTGCAAAGTGGCTTAGCTGCCAAGCCCAGAGAGTTGTGATCAGCCACATAAGTCCAGCTGGAGACCAGTCGTTGGTGGTGCGTGCCAGGCTATAATACCAGGGCCAATTCTGTTCAACCGCAACACATTTGCAGATGTTACAAAACTGGGAGCAGTGGCTGGTACACCATATAGCTGTGCTGCCATTTGAAAAGACCTCAACAGGCTGGAGAAATGGGTCACCAGAAGCCATATGAAATTCAATACAGGGAAATGCAAAGTTCTGCACCTGGGGAGGAATAATCCAGGTACCAGGACCAGATTTGGTCCAAATGGCTGGAAAGCAGCTTGGCAGGGAAGGACCTAGGAGTCCTGATGGACACCAAGTTAAACACAAGCCAGAAATGTGCCCTCACAGGAAAGAAGGTAAATAGTATCCTGTGCTGCATCAGGCAAAATGTTGCCAGCAGGTCAAGGGAGGTGACCTTTCCCCCTGCAAAGTCCTGGTGAGACACGTCAGGAGTGCTGTGCCCAGTGCCCAATGCTGGGCTGCCCAGTACAAGAGAAATGTGGACTTACTCAAGCAAGTCCAGCAAAGGGCCACAAAGGTGACTAAGGGCTTGGAGCATCTGTCATACCCGGAGAGGCTGAGGCAACTGGGACTGTTCAGCCCAGAGAAGAGAAGGCTCAGGGGGATCATGTCAATGTGTATAAACACCTGATGGGGGCAGGAAAGAAGATGGAGCCAGAGTCTTCCCAGCAGTGCCCAGTGAAGAGACGTGAGGCAATGGGCACAAACTGAAGTAGAGGGAATTTCTTTTAAACATAAGAAAAAGCCTTTTTTTTTTTTATGGTGAGACATGGTCAAACACTGGAACAGGTTGTCCAGAGAGGCAATTTTCTGTATAAAGTTGAAGTTCTTTATAAACTTAAAGTCTCAAAACTATCTGAATTTTTGTCAGTAAGGACAATGATGTTGAACAGAGGAATAAAGACAGGTTCTGAAAATAGAATATGGCCAAGTTATAAAAAGATCCTCAGAGATCTAACCTCTGCTTTAAAATTTTGTAAGAACTAACACAGGAATTTACAAATAGAGTAGCAAAGCTTTTGATACTTGTAAAGGTGCTATACCATCAGAGAACAGCATGACCTCAACTGTGTGCAAGATTTTAGAATGCATTTTGCAAGAAATAAAAATAATATAGATAGAAAAAAAAGGAAAATAAGATAAAATCAACAGCTCTGATTTATTTTTTATTTATTTTATTTTTGGAAACATAATTAATTAGGCAAAGGAAAATGGGCAAGAATTTAGAACTGGGTATCATAGAGAAGAAAGATATACTGAGTTTAGCAGGGTATAAAAATAGCAGCCTGGATTGATATTACGAGTGGAACTACTTAAAAAAAATGTTTTGGGACCAATATTATTTAATAATTTTTTCTAGTACAGAAAAATAACTGATACCTTTGGCAGAAAAAAAGTTAGTGTGTTAATGATGATTGTTGATGACTTAATTTGGAAGCATTGTTAACATACTGAAAAATCAGAACATATTTTAGAGTTAAAAAAAAGGAGGACTGCTGCGGTTTAACCCCAGCCAGCAATTAAGCACCATATAGCCACTTGCTACAGAAAACAGTGAAATATATATATATAAAATATATTATTATATTTCACTATAGAAAAATAGTGGAATATAATAATTTAAGGCATATGGCCATACACCTATCTCTTGATTTATCTTAGTTTAGATAGGTCTGGAGGTTAATTGCTGTAGGTTGCTTCTATGATCAGATGAGAGATACAGGCACCTCCAGACTGAGATACAGAATCCCAAGTGAATGAGTTGTTTTCTGGGGAAGGCTTTCATTGACTGTAAATGGAGTTTGAAGGGTGCCTAGTTATGACTAGATCTGTTTTACAGGATTAATGAGATACATTTCAGCTACAAACTGGAAGCTCATCTGTTAAACTTTGTAAAACTTTACTAGTACAGAATTACATTTAATCTACTTGAGTCGTTCAAAACAGTTAGCCCTCTGTATCAACCCTAAACAGCTGCAGCAGTTCTGATGTCTGCTGAAATTGTAACTTCTTTTCTCTTTTTTGGCTTAGCATCCTGATATTCCTATTAAATATGCCCTGCTCAGTGATGCGATTACACAATACTTTGTTTTTCTCAAAGTGAAAACCTGTCAGCATTTGCTTGGTGGCTTTTAATTGGTACTTTGCAAATCTGACCATAATGAGAAGGTTTCCAGCATTAGCTTTATCTCGGCAAACATCCACACATATGGTCTAGTGAAGCAATAAAAGGCCCAGAGAATCTTTTTAATTCCCTATATCCCAAGTCTATTTGAGGAGCAGAAAACACAATACATGCCCTAAGAAGTAACTGTGTGAGTGTCAGTAGTTTTAGAGTGTAACTATGACTAAGACACTTCTGCATATAGAGATAACTCTAATTTATCTGGAATATGAAAGAGATAGAGAAAGGAATCCTAAATATTTAGTGAATTGGAGGGTAATGGGGAGCTACCATCGTGACAAAGTCATCATCATTACAAATCCTTGACTGTACCAATAGCATAATATTTTTTCCCAGACTATACTAGAAATGAATTATCAATCACAGACAAGATTTCATCTGGAATATTGCATACCCTAGTCATTCAGTATACATCTACATTGACAGCTATAACAGAGTCAGGAACAAGTTTAAGTGCCAAACTTGGTTCTCCACACTGCTTAACTGTCAGCTCACCGTCCAGATCCCTCATGGACCACTCCAGCATGATTTCCATGAGATAGGTCCATTCCCATTCAGGAATGCCACCCATGTTCTGTCTTCACAAAGCAGTATATATACAACCAATCAAGGTTTGCCTGACACAATTCATTGTCTTACAATGTTATCCAAACCACTTTTGCACCTTTGCGTACTCCTAGATACGCCACACGCCAGTGCATAGAAGCCATAGTCTTGTTTTCATGCTATACAAACTTTTCCCTAGCAAACTTGCAACATAATCTTCGCATTACTTCAGGCATTTTGAAATTATCCCCATTACCACCACCACCACACCTGCTAATAATTTTATATTTTAGGGGCACTAGCTGAGCCTGAAGATGCCAAGGGCCAGTGTATGCCTGTGGATGTAGCCAGCCTGTCAAGGAGGGGCTGTACCTGGCACAGCATGGACATGAACAAATCAGTTCTGTCCAGCATCAGGGCCAGGGGCTGCTCCTTGTCTTTTATTCATCAGAATAGACACATCCTCAGGCTCCAGAAAGATTAAATCAGACCAATAGTCCAAGAAAACCAAATAGCGAGATCAGGGATTTGGACTCTACTGTTTTCCAAGGCAAAAAATACGTTAAAACACATTAATTCCCAAAGGACACATAACTATCACCTATAAACATGTCTGTGGAGTAAATACTAGAAAATCAGAATTATTTTGAGCCGATACAATATTTTCCAAACTTTTCCAGTTTGTGGACATCTAACATTGCTTTATGAGCTTTTGAGGGCTTGAGAAAAATCACGTAGGTTTTATCTGTATATGGAATACAAACAGGCTTTTCTCCGATGTCCCTTCCAGTCTCTTTCAAAGTAGTTCGCAGATACACAGGGGTCCGTGGACACAGGGGGAAAACCTCTAAATTCGTCATCAACAGAAGAGCTGAGTGATCCAGAAATAAAGTTAGGGTAGGAAACAGGAAAATGTTTTTATTTATTAAAGGACCAAGGTTCTGGAATGTATTTTAAACACGAGGTTTAAGCTCAAACTTAATATTATAAAGATTGTTATAAAATAAACTATTTCACAAAACTGTTGTGATACCCAGGAACTGGATGGAGGAGGGCACTGACGTTCCTTATAGTGCAGAGAAACTATTGAGTAAACTGTGTTCCTCTGACATAGTCAAATAATCTAAAAGTTCAGAAAGACAAAATTATTTCCCTGTATAAAAAAACCATAACTACCTTTTAAACTATACAGTTTAAAATTAATTATCAGATCATAATTATAATTAAAAAACTTTATTTTAAAATATAATTCTAGATCACTCATGACATGCTGATACACTGCTCCTTATCTAACTAGGTTAAAAAAGAATATATTCTATGAATAGAATAAAAAAGTCTCTGTCACAAAGAAAATACAGAAGCTATGACTCATTCTAATTCAAACAGAAACTCATGAACTCATATTCCTCAAATAAATGTGAGAAATCCACTTTTCATACTACTACATTGTGTTTTAGGATTGTTTATTGGTTTTGTAAGGATAAATGTAAGTTATTACTGATTCAATGCACACTTAAAATTTTACAGTTCGGCTCACTTAAGCACTACAGAATTTAAATTTTCATTTTTAGTCTTTTGGTTTGGTTTGGTGGTGGTGGATAGTCCTTACTGGCCCCTTGCACAGAGCCCAGAGCTGTAGCATCCTCTGGCCCAGTCAAGTATGCCAGATCCCCACCACAGGCTAAGTGGAGAATCCCAGGAAACACCATTGTCTAGATGCAGCCTCAAAAAATTAGCAATGTGGGGATATTGTACAAGAATGAAGCCATAATTAACAGTATTAAGTGAAAATTGACTTCTAAAAGACAAAAAAATTCAAACTCTTTTTAGTCTCAATATAAGAAGGAGAAGGCAAATTGAAAACAATTTTGTGGAATGTAAATTCTTTTAAAGAACCTAATTCTGGTATTTTAATTTAAATGAAAAATCTGTGCATTCCCCAAATGCAAATTCCCTGTAAAAATGAGGATGGGATTCATCAAGCCTAATTTTGGACTTCATCTGAGTCATTTTATGTTCCTTCCATAGCCGACAGAAATAGGCAATGTTAGGGAGCAGTTTCTTTGGTTTATTCTAAACACCTACATCAGAATGAGAGTGATGAATGAAATGAATTTTCGTTTTTGTTGGTGCCCCCCCCCCCATGTTTTTGTATAAAACAAACCTGAAGGGACCAGTTCACTGTAATCACACCCACCACACATATCTAAAGGTGGCTGATATGGGTCCAACATTTTTTCACAAGTCTGTTCAATACTAAACTACATTTTTCTATAGGGGAGCAGGGCACAACAGTGACTGCAGTATGGAAGTCCCAGGTTCTGGCTGTGGAGAGGGAGCCTTATCCAAAGCACATCTGTCATGAGGCAGTTATTGTGGACTTGTTCCCCATGAATGACAGGAAACATGTTTTACTGTTTTTCTAAAATGATAATAAAATGAAGTCAGTTTAGTAAAATTAAATATTCCTGTTTAGGTAATGTATTTAATTTTCCATCACAAATGCTAAAATAAGAAATAAGCTTTTAAAGACCTACAGTTTTCAGGAAACTGTAATTGTTTGTGTATGTAAAATTATCTTTATGGAAAACTCGCAACTAGATCTGGAAATGTGAGTTGGGTTTCCTCCCCAGCCAGGAGCTGAGCATCCACAGAGCCACTCGCTCACTACCTCCCGCAATGGGATGAGCGAGAACAAAAAGGGCACAAGTGAAAAAAGTCTCTGGTCAGGATAAAAATAGTTTAATAAATGAGGGAAAGAAGAAGAAGAAGAAAAAACAAGCAGTGATGCAAAGCCAATCGCTCACCCGCTCCCACAAGAAAACAGATGACTAGCCAGTGTCTGAGCAACGGCTACCTTGGAAGACAAACACACCTCCACCCCATTTTCGTCACTGAGCATGATGCTATATGGTATATGGTATAGCCTGTCAACTATTTCGGCTCACCAGTCCCTGTTGTGTCCTATCACATTTTCTTGCTCACTCCCAGCTTACTTACTCAGGAGGAGGGTGTCAGAGTGAGAAAAAAGGAAAACCTTGATGCTTTAAGACCACTATTCAGCCATAGGCAAAACACTGGCGTGTTATCAGCACTGGTTTAGCCACAGAACCAAAATACAACACTGTACAACCTGCTACAAAGAAGGTTAACTCCGTCCCAGACAGACTCAGTACAAAGTTACAACATCATCCAAACAGATAATATTAATATAAAAAATTAGTATTTACTTAAATATCTCTATACTACTTACTGTTCAAAATATTTCCAATGCAACCATTTTCTGTCAGAAAATACGAATTTGGTGAAATAAAAATGTTTTGCATGAACACATGCTTTGTTTGCTTTCTCTTAAGTGAAATTATTGTTTCAATAAGAAAAAATACCTGTCCCTTTTCCCTGGATCATTGAAATATTTTTTTGGACTTCATTGTTTCAGTTTCTATGGTCAACAGTTTAGCATAAGCATAAAATAAAAGCTGAAGCATCTAGGGCAAATAATTTGGAACTGGACTCAAGTTCCCTGTCTCATGGCAAGTATCTTTTGCATAATACATCGTGTCTATGGAAATTTTAGGTTTCCATTGCCTATTTACCAGTTACTACTATTATTGTGCAATGCGCTCCTGTCTGCAGTTTACTCTTGGACTGTTGTGCACAAAGTGAAACACAGAAGGTTTCCTCTGAACACTAAGAAACACCTTTTTTGTGAGGGTGACCAAGGACTGGCACAGGTTGCCCAGGGATGTGGTGGAGTCTCCATCCTTGGCGATATTCAAAAGCCATCTGGACATGGTCCTGAGCAACTGTCTCTAGATGGCCCTGACGTAGCAGAGGTTTGGACCAGATGACCTCCAGAGGTCCCTTCCAACCTCAAGCATTCTGTGATTCCGTGACCTTAGAGAAAAACTACTTTGAATTGGACAGGTTGCCAACATTAATATCAAAATGTGCCAAGTGCACAAAACTCTGCATAACACTGTGTGTTTCTGAAAATCATGAACTGAATACCTAGTAATGGTCAACTGCTCTTCTTTCTTAAGTGTCTAAAGTTTCAGTAATTAGGAAGATATGCCTCCTTACAAAGTTGAAAACATTGAAAACCCTACTTGAACTAGACCAATTATTTAAATTGCATGGCAGCATAACTGCTTCAAAATGTACCAAAAAGAAAAAAGAAAAACATTATTTTTTACCAAGAATGACAGGCTGATACTTCATTTCATTTAAGTTGAAATGTGGAATTTGGGAAAGACTTCAGGAACAGTTCAAACTTGCAGGTGCCCATGTGAATTCCCGCTCTAGAACGCAGTGCCTGCCCCAGTCCTGCATCCATGTTCCCCACAGCATAAGGCAGAGTCCACTGGGGACTCAGGAAAGGTGAATTTTCCTCTTAGGTATTCATATATGTAGCAGTTCAACAAACAGTGTGGGCTCCTCTCAGGTATGTGGTCTATGTTGAAAGGGCTGAATTTACATCAGTTGAATTCTCTGTTAACGTTGCTGGTTTTAGACTTTAACACTCTGAGAGGTAAGACATATTAAACCTTCGATGAAAATAGCGTTCTTCTGATCATATACATCTTATACAGTTAAAGCTAAAATTTGTACTGCTGTCTATCATAGAAACCTGCTGCCTATTGGCTTTTGTTTTCTGGGAAGAGTTTGATGCTATTTAATAGAAAGCAAAGGGATGAGCTGGTTTAATAAGTAATTATATCAGCATCAAACTACTGAAAATAAATTTTTATCTAGGGAAGAATGTTTTTACTAACATCTTCTGCTGGAATTATATTAAGCTTTTCGTTCTCTATCTGGCCATAGATCTTTATGAAACATGAAACTTTGTGGGTTTTAATGTTACCCATTACAACACTTTCAAGTCTGTCTGAAAGGCTGCACCAAATTCAAAGCTTCTGAGGAGAGCAGATGCACAAAAAATTATTGTGATTGCACAGGCTACTTCTTTCTAGAAAATAAAGCTAAAAATTAAATGAGGAACATGTAAACAACAATGCATTGTCTGGAGGAAAGATAAATATACACCTGCTTTCTCTTCCAAGTAGTACAAAAACAGGAGGTGTACAGGGGCACAGTACACCTGACCCTGAGCATCTATAATTTCTACCAAACTCAATCTTGAAAAAAATCCTAGTACACATGGCCAGCTGTTCCCAAATATTTTTGACATTCAAAAATCTGCTCTGCATTCTCAAAAATCTATAAACCTTTTATATTATATTATTTTATTTTATTTTATTTTATTTTATTGTATGTCATTTAATACCAATTTTTTAATTTTATTTTGTTCTTACATTCCAAACAAATACTGGACAAAATAGCTTTGAAATAATTAGAAGTGTAATATTTTCTCTTTCTTATTTGTAAGTCAAGTATAATGACTTACAAACTCAAGCAGCTTTGGGGGAAAAAAAAAGAAAAAAAGAAAAAAAAAGAAAAAGTTGTGTGCAACATACAACTTCGAAGACCCTTACTCTATGTGTTTCAGATCCCTATCTACATGACAAACAGGACATTAACTTTTCACTTTTCTGAGCTCTGTTTAAAACACATATAATAAAGGCTGCCTCTACCTCTTGCATTCAGTCCACATCAACAGAGCTGACTAACTGAAACTCTGGAAACAGCTTAATATTGTCTCTCTTGTGGTTTAATTTTTGTTTGGGATGACTAAAAAATAAGAAAATAAGAGAACAGGAGCCCCATTATTGGTAATAATAAAACAGATCATCATCCTTTGCTCTAGAATTTTAGAAGAATAACATAAATAACAAGGGATAAAGTCATAGGTGTGATTTATTCTTTTTTTTATTATATCAACTTACTTTCCATCAGTATTACCAGAACCTTTAAGTGTATTGCTTATTTTATAAACAGGGTCTGTTGGTAATAGCTGAGAACATCTTCTTCATCCAGTACAAAAAATAAAAGGACATATTATAACGTGATATAATATGCAATATAGCATGTAATAGCATTCATTTCTTAATTTAGCTTCATAGACTACCTTTGTATAGAATTATACTGCTGTGTGGTTACAGTTTTCCATTATAGATTTAATTTGCTTTTAAAGAACAAGCATGATTAGGTTTGGTTTGTTTTTTTTTTTTTGTGGAAGATTGAGTGCTGAGTGCTTTCACTTAATGTCATGGCGAACACAACGAGCAGAGTTTCCCACAGGACATGAGGTTATGAGGCTGTGGTTACGCCACAGAGCTCTGCTGGGATGCCCGTACTGGTTAATCGCTTGCAACCCCCCCCGGCACCTTGCTGGCATCGTGCTGCAGAACCTCGGACAGAGACCCCGCCGCACCAGCACACCCCGCACCCCCGGCTGAGGGCCCGTCAGCCCTGCACCCCTCCGGGGTACTTACCCACCGGAATCAACCTCATCAGTCCTTGGAAACAACACTGTTTCTTACTCTTCACAAAACTCTTGGAGATGCTGAACTGTGGGTTGCTTTTTTTTTGTGCGTGTGTGGGTGTAGTAATGTAAAAGAAAATTATAAAATACTGCTAAGATTAGGATTTTATTATGACTTTTGTTCCTCTGCTTTCATAGACATAAGATTTTCTACAAAGGTATATTTGGTGACTCTGTTGACCCCTGAAAATGTTAAGAGCTGTGCTCCTGTTTAAAACTAAGCCTCTTTCTTTTTATTGCTAACCATTACAGTCTGAGCGACTTCATGACTAATAACAAACTCAGCGTTTTAATCAGCTTGATATTTGTTTATGTTGCAAGTCAGATCATTTTTTGATTTCTTAATTTGCAACACTCCGATATGTGTAGGAGAAACTTTTGGCATTTAATGATGGAAGAAAACGTCCAGGTGTGGTGTACTGACCCCAACTAGCAGCTAAGCACCACACAGCCCTCCTTTCACACCTCTCCCCAGCAGGACAGGGGAGAGAACGGAAAAAACAGAGGTTATAAAACTCGTGGGACAAGACAAAGGCAGGTCAATAAGTGATAGAAAGACAAACCAAAAGTCCTACAAAACAAGCATCCAAAGGCAGTCACTCACCCCCTCCCACAAGAAAAAGAAAAATGTCCAGGCAGTCTTGACCAGCGGACCCAGTATGCTGAATTTTGAAAATCAGCCATTCTGCAGTGCTTAGCAACTTTTTAAATTAAACTTCACACATTCTTTCTCTAGACCTAATTCTATTACTTTTTGGAATAAGATAATACATTAAAAATGCATTTAACTTGATCAGAAACTAAGATGACAAAATTTCCGAAGAATTATCCTTCCAAGGCATTGCTAGAGTGATACCGGGCTGCTTCAGGCTGTTTTGCAACATCAGAAGACTGATTTATCATGTTTTAACTGGCTATAAGGATCTCTACACATAGTAAAGTTGATATAGATTTCTAGATATCAGAAAGTCACTGCTGTGATGCAAAGTTACTTTTTCCACTCTACAAATGATATAGGAGATGAAGGGTGAAGAAGACATTGCAAGGACAACCCTGTGCGTGGAAAATGATGGGTGCAGTAGCAAGTCCTTAGGATCATAAGCAGTTGGTGTAAGCTACAAGGAAGTTCTCTTCTACTTTCTGTCAATCCTCAGGACCTCAAGGATCAAAGATCAGTAGTTAAATACAATACAGTTACAGTAAAACCAATTTAAAGTTTTCCATGAATTTATCATCCAAAAATACTATTTCATCAGCATCAACATTTCTGAAATGGTATGTCAGTTTTGACAAAATTGGGTCTGAAAATGTAGCTAAAGCAACAGAACATTTGGGCAATTTTGAAACACAATTTTTAGATTTTTCGGCTATTATTTTAAAGTATCTTTCTGTTTCAAAACAATTTCTTTATCTAGCATGAACCACATTATCTGCAAACTGGCACAGACTAGTTTGATTTATGAAATGACATTCTGACACTGACATTGACTCAACACTCTAACTCCCACCCACCCAATAACTCCATGAGTTTTTTCTTTGTTATTGCTATTGTTCTAAATACATGAAGACTTAATGTGGAAAAAAAATTCTGAGTTTCCACAAGCTTAAAACCATATTGACTTACTGCTGTCTTCTGGACACAGCTTTCCCAGATGTTTGGATACATTACATTATAGATCCCCCACCTTGTCTCCATACCACTGAGCAGAGCATACTTTTGCTGTTATTGCCATCATCCTCTCTGTCACCAGAACAGTCCAAAAGAAATTTAGAGTAACTGATTCCAAGACTTCTAAAGAGATGAATAAAACTTCATCTTCACCTTTTCTTTTTGTGTCTAGGAGATGTGCTTCTATAGATATACTTAGGAGAAAAATACTTAAGTAAAATAGTCATGTGACTAGACTTAAATATAAACTTTCTGGTCTAGTCATTGACCAACTCAGAGCAAAACAGATTTCTCAAACTGGACAGCATGGAACAGTTTTATTAAAATCATTGTACTAGCATTAACAAATCTGGCAGAAAGACAACAGGCCTGGCTGAACAGAGAGATTTTGCTGGGACTCAGGAAAAAAAAGAGAGTTTATCACCTTCGGAAGAAGGGGCAGGCAACTCAAGAAGAGTACAAGGAGACAAAATTAGAAAGGCAAAAGCCCAGCTAAAACTCAGTCTGTCTACGGTCATAGGGGACAACAAAAAATGTTTTCACAAATGTATTAACAACAAAAAGAGAGGCAAGGAGAATCTCCATCCCCTACTGGATGTGTGGGCGAATATTGTCACCAAGGATGAGGAAAAAGCTGAGGTATCTAATGCCTTCTTTGTCTCAGTCTTTAATAGCCAGACCAGTTATCCTCAGGGTGTTCAGCCCCCTGAGCTGGAAGACAGCGATGGAGAGCACCATAATCCCCCCATAATCCAGGAGGAAGCGGTTAAGGACCTGCTATGCCACCTGGACACCCACAAGTCTATGGGGCCTGATAGGATCCACCCAAGAGTACTGAGAGAGCTGGCAGAGGAGCTTGCCAAGCCACTCTCCATCATTTATCAGCAGTCTTGGTTAACAGGGGAGGTCCCAGAAGACTGGAGGCTTGCCAATGTGACGCCCATCGGCAACAAGGACCACAAGGAGGATCCTGGGAACTACAGGCCTGTCAGCTTGGCATCAGTACCGGGGAAGATTATGGAGAGGTTCACCTTGAGGGTGCTCACAGGGCATGTGCGGGACAAGCAAGAGATCAGGCCCAGCCAGCATGGGTTCATGAAAGGCAGGTCCTGCTTGACCAACCTGATCTCCTTCTATGACCAGGTGACCCGCCTAGTGGATGAGGGAAAGGCTGTGGATGTTGTCTACCTGGTGTTGTGGTTTAGCCCCAGCTGGCAACTAAGCACCACGCAGCTGCTCACTCACTCCCTCACGGTGGGACGGGGGTGAGAATCAGAAGAGTAAAAGTGAGGAAAGTCACAGTCTGAGATAAAGACAGTTTAATAGGTAAAGCAAAAGACCTACATGCAAGCAAAGCAAACCAAGGAATCCATTCACCACTCCCCATGGGCAGGCAGGGGTTCAGTCATCTCCAGGGCAGCAGGGCTTCATCACGCGAATTGGCTTCTTGGGAAGACAGACATCGTCACTCCAAATGTCCCTCCACCCCTTCCTTCTTCTTCGTCCCAACTTTATAAACTGAGCATGACATCGTATGGTATGGGATACCCCTTTGGTCAGCCTGGGTCAGCTGTCCTGGCTGTGTCCCCTCACAGCTTCCTGTGCACCCCCAGCCTGCTTGCTAACAGCTCAGCATGAGAAGGCGGACTGTCCTTGACTACTTAGCAACAACCCAAAACATCAGCACATTATCAACAGTTTCTCATCCCAAACCCAAAATATAGCCTCATACTGGAAGAGTATGAGGCTATATTTTGAAGAAAATTAACTCTACCCTGGCTGAAATCAGGATACCTGGACTTTTGCAAGGCCTTGGACAATGTCTCCCACAGCATTCTCCTAGAGAAACTGGCAGCTCATGACTTAGACAGGTGTACTGTTTGCTGACTAAAGAACTGACTGGACGGCCGAGCCCAGAGAGTTGTGGTGAATGGCGTTAAATCCAGTTGGTGGCCGGTCACAAGCGGTGTTCCCCAGGGTTCAGTTTTGGGGCTGGTCTTTTTTAATATATTTATCGATGATCTGGATGAGGGGATCGAGTGCTCCCTCAGTAAGTTTGCAGATGACACCAAGTTGGGTGGGAGTGTTGATCTGCTGGGGGGTAGGAGGGCTCTGCAGAGGGATCTGGACAGGCTGGATCGATGGGCTGAGGTCAACTGTACGAGGTTTAACAAGGCCAAATGCCGGGTCCTGCACTTGTGTCACAACAACCCCATGCAACGCTACAGGCTTGGGGAGGAGTAGCTGGAGAGCTGCCCACTGGAAAAGGACCTGGGGGTGCTGGTTGACAGTCGGCTGAATATGAGCCAGCAGTGTGCCCAGGTGGCCAAGGCGGCCAACAGCATCCTGGCCTGTATCAGAAAGAGTGTGGCCAGCAGGAGTAGGGAAGTGATTGTGCCCCTGTACTCAGCACTGGTGAGGCCGCATCTCGAATCCTCTGTTCAGTTTTGGGCCCCTCACTACAAGAAGGATGCTGAGCTGCTGGAGCGTGTCCAGAGAAGGGCAACAAAGCTGGTGAGGGGGCTGGAGAGCAAGTCTTATGAGGAGTGGCTGAGGGAACGGGGGTTTTTCAGTCTGGAGAAGAGGAGGCTGAGGGGAGACCTTATCGCTCTCTACAACTACTTGAAAGGGGGTTGTGGCGACGTGGGTGTTGGTCTCTTCTCCCAAGTAACCAGCGATAGGATGAGAGGAAATGGGCTCAAGTTGCACCAAGGGAGGTTTAGATTAGGTATGAGGAAAAATTTCTTGACTGAGAGAGTGGTCAAACGTTGGCACAGTCTGTCCAGGGAGGTGGTGGAGTCACCATCACTGGAAGTGTTCAAAAAACATGTAGACATGGCACTTTGGTTTAGTGGGCTTGGTGGTGTTGGGTTGGTGGTTGGACTTGATGTTCTTAAAAGTCTTTTCCAACCTTAATGATTCTGTGATTCTCTGAGTCTGTGAAATATGAACAAATAAAGGGAGGGAGGAAGGGAGGGAGGGAGGGAGGGAAGGAAGGAAGGAAGGAAGGAAGGAAGGAAGGAAGGAAGGAAGGAAGGAAGGAAGGAAGGAAGGAAGGAAGGGGGGGAGAGAGAGAGAAACATTGCCAAAGGCACTCCCACTTCAAATCCACTTGCCTTTCCCTCTGTACACTGGAATGCAGATATACTCTGGGAGAAAGCTGCTTCTGCAGCAGTGAACTACTCAGGCTCTTACAATTTTGCCCTTTGCACCTCAATCAGAATCATGGTTTCTCACAGAAGACTTCACCTGTAAGATGTTTACAGAAACGAAGAAACAGAGAAGTGAAGTCACTTACCCGTTTGCACTGAGAAAAACTAAACCAGAATATGAACTAGAAAAAAGAGACAGAGATTACCTTTTTTCCCCCTGAGTTTTCAGTTTGTTTGTTTTTCAAGGAAGAAGAGCAAAATCCCAGGGTAGAGCTCTGATCACTAAGCTATAGAACAAGGAATACTGTTCTTTCTTTCATTTAAAGGAGATAAATACTGCTTTTGCTGAGACATTAAAGAAACTCTCCCACACTTCCTACTTAAACAACATTTTAGAGGACGGGATTGCTTTTGTGCTTTGTTGGTTTTTTTTTTCCAAGTAATAAAAGGGATGTAATAAAAGAGGGTAATAAAAGTTTAGTTTTCTTTTTTCTCAGAACTGCAGTATTTGTCTAACCTGCAGGTTTGTGGCTTCACACTGAGATGGAAACACCTCATTTTCCTTGAGAGAATAAAATCTGCTGATAGTATTTATCTCTCTAGCAGAATCAGAGAATAGAAATCTCACAAGGAAACTCTCCTGGAATTTCCTAGCTAACTTCACAGTGCTCTTTGGTTATAGCTTCACATGAAATATTTGAAAATTTTCCTGCTTTTTCAATGCAAAATATTAAAAAAAAAATTTGAAAGCCTTTACAGTTCTGCAGTCATAAGACCCCAGCTTTACTTAAATACAGTAAAAGAAAATAAAGAGAGCCTGGTTAACAAACCTCGTGTGTGACTCTGAGCCCCTATCAGGAGTAAAATCAGTGAATCATCAGGTTTTACGCTAATTAGACCTACCAAAAGTAGGCAAAACCACTGCTTTGAGGATTAGCTCATGGATTCCCTACAAAATATGTCAGGGGTGGCCAATGTTTAAGAATAATTAGTAGAGACATGGGAAAAAAAGCCCCATTATTTACCATTTTCTATTGTGCTGTTTACCCATGTGAATATAACAAGGTTGGCTCTTCTCCCAGGCCCTGTGCAAAATGTTCTTACCTGGACCCGCGCACACGCACACACTCACGGGTGCAGCTGTGTTGGTGTGTTGGTGGTGGTGCCGCAGACTGTACAAAGGCACAGCTCTCACCCGCCAGTGAAACCAGAACCCCAGGAATGGCAGCACTGGGAATGCGCTGGCCTTGTTAATGACCAGTGAGTCTTCCCCTGCTGTACAAACAAAATGAAAACCAGCCCTTTACCAGAAACCTTACAGTCTAAACAAAAAAAACAGAGTCAGCTTCTCTGGAGAAGGGGCCGGTCTTACTATAAGTTGGTGTATAGGAAATGCGTATTTTAATTCATTAGTATTTTAATATGCATTGGTCTACCCAAATTGGGCAGCGATCTGGAGTTCGGCCTGAGGCTACTAATGCAACAATGTTAATAAAGAGCAAATCACTACAATAATTATGATTAATATTTTATTTCAATGAGGCAGTCTGCTTCATCATCTTTAGCAAACTGTTATTTTTAATTTAAACAAAGCACATTGCCAACAAGCTAAATATGTCAAATTGAACAGTTTAGTCTTCCCAGTATATATACCCTCAAGTGTGCTTTTGCATCTGTTATATATTTGGAGAGTGAGGGAATGTTGTGGTTTTTTACAAGCAGCTTTCCATAAATTTAAGCAGGCAAGCAGCTAAACTGATGTACAATTACAATATCGCAGCTCTGGAAGGAGTTTCTGGTAGCATTATCACTAGGTGGTGAAGAAGTCTTCAATAGAGTTGTCTGGGATTATCTCTTTAAATCCTTGAGAGAATGGGATTTGATGACACTTTATCAATGGGATTAAGCCTCTCTTTTCTTAGTCCATCCCTCCCCCCCGTCTTGGGTGATTTCCCATAAGTACATTTCAAAGGTATTCCCATTACAGATAGGCCACCTCGCCTGGTGTTCTTCAGCACAGCTCTAGTACCATTGACATTCACAACCTGGAGCTTGTTATACTGCTATATGCTACACAGCTGATGTTCTGCATCTGCTCCTCAGACCCAAAAGGCAACACTGTGGTCCACTGAACTAAGGAAAAGATCTGGATGCTTGTTTAGATGTAAAATGAGTTGTGACTAATGAAAAACATGAAGATTAATTAGCTAAATCTAACTGGTACTACTATTCCTGGATTTCTAATAATTGTCAAAGGCAGAATAATCTCCAAACTTTCATAGAAGTTTATTTAAAAAAAATGAGACCTACCACTTTTTCTGCACAGCTTCACAGCTGCTGCTATCAGTAAACACAGGGTCAGAAGGGTATTACTGAAAGCGAAAACAGTGAAAATATTACTTAATGAAACATTTAAAGTTTTAATTGGAAATTGACAAAACTATTTTGCTGGTAATGCTTTTTGATGAAAAAAATGATTTTTCAATAAAACGTAAAACTGAATCTAAATCCAAGCTCATTCTCATGTGTACATATAGACCTCTACATAAAAAAACAGTTCACTCATTAAAATTTTATTTGTTTCTTCAATGAAATAACTGTAGAAAAACATGCATCTAAAACACACATAAAAATTTTATTCCTGATTGTTGTAATAACCACAAAAAGTTCTTACTCAAGGTTTCCCATAATCAGAGAGAAGAAGGTGAGAAGTGGTTTTCATAGGAAAGTTTGCAAGGACCCTCCCTGCCATCTGGTCAATGCTCTTGCAAACAAATCGTACTAAAATTGTGTCTGTCAAGGGTGACAGTGAGTTCTAAACTCTCAGACACTTAGGTTTTTATGTGTCTGAGTGCTCTTGTCTGCTTGTGGTCTGGAGATCTATTTTCCCATCATAACCAAAGGAGGTCTGCTCATAAAGTTCAATGGACTTCAGAGAGTGATACAATTTAAAGGGTTTTGTTCAGTTTTGTATTCACAGACATTTAGCGTCATTTGAAATACTCTCCAGTATCTCCCCAGCCCTCAGATGCCATTCCAGCAAGGCACAGGGCTCCCATAGATCCTGATTCACATTTGCATATGTCCTAGATGTCCTAGAGTGAAAGGAGATGCCTACAGTGAGGGAACTGTCTGGGAGCCAGTGATGGGAGACTAAATACCAAGCTCACATGCCGATGCACAGTGTAGATGTTTAATCCCATCCACATGCTGCTTCCTTATGTCAACTCAATGCAGCTGTATTTAAAGAACAATATTCTCTCATGAGCCATTCTGTATGCCTCCCATTTCAATAATTAGGTTTATTTCTTGATCTCAGGTTACTAATTTACTTTACAGAAAAAAAAAATATATTCCTAAGTCCATTGTAGTCAATTTTCATAACACTTTTTTGATTTTGTTCCCAAACTATGATTATTTATTGTGACTCCTGGTTTTGGCTGGGATAGAGTTAATTTTCTTCCTAAATAGCTAGTATAGTGTTGTATTTTGGATTTAGGGTGAGAATAATGTTCATAACACACTGATGCTTTAGTTGTTGCTGAGCAGTGTTTACACAAAGTCAAGGACTTTTCAGCCTCAAGGAGGTTGGAGGTGCACAAGAAACTGGGAGGGGACACAGCCAGAACAGTTGACCCAAACTGGCCAAAGGGATATTCTATACCATATGACATCATGCTGAACAACAAAACTGAGGAGAGTTGGCTGGGCATTGGTCAGTGGGTGCTGAGCAATTGCATTGTGTATCACTTGTTTTATATATTATTTTATCATTATTATTATTTTCCCTTCCTTTTCTGTCATATTGTCTTTATCTCAATCTGTGAGTCTTACCTTTTTTCCCATTCTCTCCTCCATCCCGCTGTGGGGGTGCGAGCAAACGGCTGTGTGGTGTTTAGCTTCCTGCCGGCTTAAACCACAACATTGTGAAAGATCATAGAGTCTGCAACTAGATTAAGATGAGCATTTTCAGTAATCTTCCCAATTTGCCACTTTGCTACTATTGAAAAATTGTTTCCTTCAGACCAGCTGGCTTTAGGTTCTTGTAGAAAAGATTTTTTTCCATAGACCAATTTGAAAGTAAAGGCTAAGACTCCTTTGACAGTGGAGCTCCTGGATTTATATGAAAATTCTACTTTTACTCTTTTAAGACAAGAGTTGTTTATAGAATGAGAGGTTAATATGAGGAACAAATTCAAAGAACAGAATGCCTGCAGACAGGGAATGCCTAAGGCTCTAAAATGATATCCTTTTTTTTTTTTTTAAAAGGTAGCTGTCTGAGTTCTTAAGACAGATATTTCCTGCAGATTTTCGAACAGCTATAGGAATATGTGTAAAGGCTTTAGTTTTACCAGCATGTGAAAAATCTACAGTAATGCTCATGAGATGTTGGATATGTAAAAAAAAGAGCAAATAAACACTGGTGGAAAAGGGAGTTACCTGATAGTCTGATAATTGACATGTGTAGATTCTCATACGATCCAGGTGATTTTTTTTAAACTTTAGAATTACTTTCTTCTGTCAAAGATTAACAAACAGGAAATTTACAAGAATTTATAGCATTATAGTAATTTATATTATACTACTAGTAGTATTGTATCACAGTCGTATTACATTCTTCAGTATTTTTATAGCATTGCATTAAAGTATAAAACAAATGTATCCTCATAGAATGAAGGACCAAAAACGCCTGCATCCAGTAAGCAGATTCCTTATGATATGAAGTCCAAATATTTGTAATACATTAAATCACTTGAAAATTAAATATAGTCTTGGTTTTTTATTTTGTCTATACCATAAGGATGAACAATTTTAACAAAGGGCGTGTGTACTGGTCTACATGGAAGACCAGAGGGTTGTAGGAAATCAGAACTGGAAGAGAAAAATCACTACTTAATTTATCTGCCCATAGAGTTAATGCAAGCATGTCAGGAAGCACAGTGCACACTGTGTACTTTATGCTGTGCTCTATCTGCAGCATTATTCAGTACGCTTCCCTGCAATTCAATCTCAATTCAATCAATCTTGATTTGTAGAAAGAAAAAATCCATAGAGAAATGACTTAATTGGTTTCTCAATATCTCATTTCAAAAATTTTTTTTCATTTACTGGTTTCTTGGAATTGAACTTTGTTAATCTCAATTGCTTGCTATGTAAGAAAATAAAACCTCCAAAATTGTGAAGTTATTTTACTAAAAACATGAAGTTTAAGAATATTAAATGTTGGCTTTTCTTCCTTTTTTTCTTATTCTCACTGACTAGATAGATATTCTGCAATGTTCATACTGTCTGGGGTTTATTTTGGACACAGGAAGGTTAGATTTTCTTTAAGAAAATGAGGTTCTCTAGTGGTCACCTGGTTCAAACAGCTTTAGAAATAATAATTATTTTATATCCTAAATGACTACTCACAACAAAATCATGAAAAGTGACAGCAGTGAATGCACTTTTCAGAGTTTTAACAGAAGTACTCACCCATGGTTAGAGGATACCTGCTTGAGTAGATATTCAAAATTGAATCTGGCTACACAAATAACAGGACCAGATGATTTGATCACTGTTTAACTTGATCTTCTGTTTAATTTGATTAGAGCATTAGGGGCAAATATGTTTTTAGCTTAAAATAATTCAAGAAGTGTTTGTTTTTAGCAGTACATCAGGACAAGGTTATAAGAATTAAGGAAACCACATTTGCAGGAACTAAGAAATTTAGTAAGTAAGTAGGCTATTTTGGGAAGAAATATTAAACTCCATCATGGTGAAAGGACATTGGGAAATCTGAGACAACTCTAATGTGTGCAAGGCTACACAGTTCCTGTCAAAGAAATCTTACTGATTTTACCGTGCAGATGGTAAAAGTATCGGGTACATCAACTTTGCTGTGTGGCTGCAACAAGGAAAAGAGGAATGGAAAGTTAGTATTCCCTTGAGAAAGACAGAGAGGAAGATCCAGACTATAAGCATCTGCATTCGCGTCAGTAGACAGTACCGTGTAGGCAGTATTACAGACTGCAGTAAGAATACAGTGTCTCACATTTCAGTTGTTTTACTCACTTTCAGCCACGCTGTGAACATTTATCTTCACCTTTGTGTATTGGGAAGTCCTCTGCAAGCTACTCTGTTGGAAAAGAGAGCATTCCCATCCTCACAGACACAGAATATCTGATGTGTGAAGGAACGTTTGGAAGTCATCTACTCCAAATCTTTGCTCAAAGCAGGGTCATACAGGGCCTTCCTTATTGCAAGGGCTCATTGCTGTGTTATGATCAATTTAGTGTCTAACAGGACGTCCTGGTCCTCTTCTCCAAGCTGCCTCCCATCCAGTCAACCCCCAGCCTATACTTAACCTGGGGTTATTCTTCCACAAGGGCAGGAGTTGGCATTTCCCTGTGTTGAACTTCATGAGGCTCCTGTTGATCCATTTCTCCAGCCTGTTGAGGATGCTCTGAAAGGAAGCACATCCACCTAGTGGATCAACTACTTTTCCAAGTTTTATACCATCTGTGAACTTGTTGAGGGTACACTCTTCATGAAGATGTTAAAAAGTATTGGTCCCAGTAATGACTGGTATTCAGCTAGGCTTTGTGCCACTGATCAGAACACTTTAGGCCCAGTTGTTTAGCCAGTTTTCTAATCCATCTCACTGTCCTTATATAGTTCATATTTCACCAGCTTGTCTATGATGAAGTTATGGAAGACAGTGTTGGAAGCCTGCTTAAGTGAACAGCGTCTTACTTCATCCATCTCACCAGTCACTTCATCACAGAAAGTTATTGGGTTGGTCAGACATAATATCTCTTATGAAAATCCATTTTGATTATTCCTATTCATCTTGTTCTGCTCAATATGCTTCGAAAAGGCTTCCAGGAGGATTTTCTCCATCACTTTTCCAGAGATCAAGATGAAGTTGGCCAGCCTGTAGTTTGCCTGATCCTACTCCTTGCCCATCTTGAAGATAGGAGTGACATTTTCTTTCTGCCACTGCTCAGGAACATTGCTGTCATCCAAATCGCTGTGACCTTCCAAAGATAATGAAGAGTATCCTCACAATGACATCAGTGAGATTCCTCAGTAGTCCTGTGTGCAATACATACATAAATTTAAGACAAGAACCTTAATCTCTTTGGTCCAAGTCCAGCAAAAGGATAAGGAGCAGAATTTGAGTTTTAAAATGAAGGCATTGAAAGCCTTATGCCACTGATCAATAAATATAATATTACCAAAAGTTATAATATACAGTCTATAAGATATAGAGTTACAATGAAAATGTATTTCCATAGAATCTAGCTTCTACCAAAATAACAATAAAATAACACCACCACCACCTGCAACAGTGATTCAAGGAGAAAGTGATTATAATCACTTTAGATTATTTGTCTGAGCACTGCTGGGGAGTCCAAACTTTGAGGGGTGCCACATAGACTGCACCGGGCCAGTTTTTCATCCTTAGCATTCTTCTGCAAATGCTTCTGCTTGGGAGTTTATTGCTGCCTAGAACTGAGATGTCCATAGGCCACTAACAGAGTTGTTCTACTGTGTTACCGAAGCAGGATGGCCAAAGCAGATCTTAGCAGAACTACAAAGTATCCCTGGAAACATTCAAGGTCAGGTCGGACGGGGCTTTGAGCAACCTGCTCTAGTTGAAGATGGCCCTGCTCATTGCAGGGGGGTTGGACTAGATGACCTTTAAAGGTCCTTTCCAACCCAAACTATTCTATGAGTCTATGATTCTATGATACAGAGGAGAGGAAAAAATTCTGGGAGAAGTGGGAGTGGTGAATGACAGAAATGATAATGTAAATGTGTTCAGATCTTATGCTACAGGACGAGGCAACTCCCTCTATCTGCATTATGAGAGTTACAACTTTCAGAGTAGAAAAGTACTTTAAATGTTTCAAGATGCCATGTATTCTAGTAGAAAAAAGACATAGAAATTCTTGCTGTGTCTATCATTATGAAGAGCATTGAAATCTTACTATGTTCTTAAAAGTCTACTTTACCTTTTCAAAATTGATAAAATATCCATTTATTTGTCTTTAATAAACCTTTCAAAGGGGCTTTCCTACATGCACAGTTTGAATGCAACTCCATGTACACTATGAAACAATGTTCTGGATGAATGTATCATGTATTGACTTCCAGAAAAAACCTTTCAAAGATTGTCTTATTTAAAGATAATGAGAGATTTCTGGGCAAAGGGGATGGAATTGGAGCAAAGAAGCAAGAACAGAGAGAAGCATTGTGTGGTTGAGTGATATGAAAATGTTTTCCCTTGTGTTTTGCACAAGGTGCATACACTGGATTAATTTGCCAGTCTGTTAATAGCATAATGCATGACACCGTGGTCAGGGATCCAGAAAAAATCAGTCTCTGACACCTTCAAGAATCCTATCAAATCATGTGTATAGAAAAGCACTTGGAAGTCTGCAGGTGATAAAGGCTATTTAAATGCTAAGTATTACTTTTAGTTGTAGTGGAAGTAGTAACATTATGCTAAAGTGAGAACAGTGTACTTACATCCTTATATTTCATCTGTTTTCTGCCTGTCTTTTTTCATCACCTCTGCTTCAAATGATAGTGAAAATGAATCATGTGTTCTGCATCTGATCTATTAACCAAAAAAGTCTAGAATTTCCCTATGTAATATTACTTAACACATTTTTTTTTTTCAGTTATATCTCAAAATATTTGGCTGCTTTGTCACTATTTACACAGGGAATTGTATCACTCTTTCTCAATGTTTGTCCAGAGACATTAGTTGCGCTATAATATCTGATCAAGCCCTGCCTTTGTGATGTCTTTGATAAATGACTTAAAAGAATTTTTCAACTATAATTTTCACCTGTACAAATGTGAGGCCTAAGTTACTGCCTACTGTCTTATTGAAATATGGGGACAAAAAGCAGAGTGAGAGACAGCAGGTTGCAGAAATCAGAATATAATCATCCTAGTTCTCTGGACCAGGATGCTTCTGGGCAGGGGAGACTTACAGTAGGGTTATCATCATCCATCTCCACCAGAACTTTACAACTTCCCAAAAATTCTTTCTGGGTAATATATATCCCTCCTACACTAAGTGCTGTGGCAGACTCACTAGCACCGAGCCTGTCCTCAGAGCACTCCAGGGCAGGAATTATAAACTGGAATAGAAAGTACACAGGAGAACCAGAAGTATACTGTGCCTGAACAGTCATCCTCAGCTGGAGAGTTTTGATTTCTGTGGAAGTTCTAGGATGACTGTGGAGGTCTTCGGGCCGTTTAGACAGCAGTTAGGCAGGCTGGCTCTTCCCTTAAGTGCCATTCCCTCTTAGTGAATGGGCCCAAGACACTGACCTGCCTCAGGCGTTTGTTTTCTGTAGTACAGAAGATGCTGAGATGGCTGTGCTGGCTGTGACTCTTCTGAGAGAGGGAGTTTATTATCTTTGGTGTGTTGCCATGCAAAGACAGCAATCTTGCTTTCAGGCCTGAAGGAGTCTGTGTGTAGCCTCTCTGCATGGAACATGAGTTGGTTGGAACCAACTGCTCCTATGTTTGCTATATCAGAGTGGAAGGCTCTGCTCCAGGAAAAGATATTTAATTCTCTGCAGATCAGCATCTGCTACCACAAGAAGAATCTCTGAGCATACATCAGTAGCCTGGTATAATATGCTAAATAATTGTCGTGGTTTAGCCCCAGCCGGCAACTAAGCACCACGTAGCCGCTCACTCACTCCCCCTCCCACAGTGGGACGGGGGAGAAAATGAGGAAAAAAACCTCGTGTGTTGAGATAAACACGGTTTAATAGGACAGAAAGAAAGAAGGGAACAACAATGATAATACCAACAAAGGAATGTACAAGAACAAGTGATGCCCAATGCAGCAATTGCTCACCACCCCGTGATCGACATCCCGTCCCCGAGCAGCGATTTCCACCCCCCGGCCAACTCCAGTTTATGTACTGGGCATGATGTCGTATGGTGGGGAATATCTCTTTGGCCAGTCTGGGTCAGCTGTCCCGGCTGTGTCCCCTCCCAGCTCCCTGTGCACCCCCAGCCTGCTCGCTGGCAGGCCAGCACGAGAAGCTGGACTGTCCTTGGCTGCTCAGCAACAACCCAAAACATCAGCACATTATCAACAGTTCCTCATCCCAAATCCAAAACACAGCCTCACACTGGCTTCTGTGAAGAAAACCAGCTCTATCCTGGCTGAAACCAGGACAATAATATAAACATGCATGCCATTAAGTATGAACACTGGTTCATACACTATGGATGCAACAGAGCACCTGCAGTCTGCAGGCTAAAAGCATATATGTTTTACGAAACAATTTAATCCACTGTTCATATAAGAAAGCTGTGACCATGGAAAATGATACATTACAATCACTACTACTATCTCTAGGGTCTTTAAACACATAGGAACAAAAAATACTGCTGGAACATCCCCATTTTAGTAGTATTTGAAAGTTATAAATAAAGTTTACTAAGCACACTGTAAGTATTAGGGACACGGCATGGGTGTTTGATACCCATTCGGCATAAATCAAAATCACGTTATTAATTTCTAGACTTAATGATCTTATATGAAATTATGCCAGCCAAAGATAGGCTATTTTAATGTATTTCTTCTTGCCTTTATATTTCTTCTTCACCTTGTCATGTTAGCTATTATTTTAAAAATTTTTCATAATATGAATATTCTGAAGAGGAAACACTTTATGCAACTTGCACTAAGTAATAAGGTACATGTGGAAAACTGTGGAGAATCAATTGGTTTTCCAAGGGACACTTGCTCTGACCCTATTGCTCAATCCTCCACAGGAGTCTGGATTTCCAGATGCAGTTTCCCCAGTGACGTGATTTACATCACAGTAACTTTATCGAGTTTCATCACTGGGAGACTCAGCAAAAGACAGCTCCTGCTAGGGCTGTGTTAAATGAGAAGGAGGAGTGCAGCTACATAAAGGAGACCCAAAGTCATAGAGAGGTAATTTTTCTCGGCAGATTGGTGATGGCAGAAAGGTAAAGTAAAAAGGGGAATGTATTATTTCTGCATCAGCTCTTCTCTGTGTGGCTGTAAGAACTAAGACATGGCAAACTCTCTGGGCTTTCATACTCATGGAAGTGATCTGTTCTTTATAAATTAAGGGGAAAGATCATCTCTCACTTTTCCTGTGGCTTTGCCTAACAAAACGGAGTATCTGGCTAAGCTTTTTTATATGCACATCCATACGTGCACAGATTTCCCCCTCCTCATTGACTGAACAAAATGTTCTTGGCTTGAACTAATAGAAATATTTCAATTTGTATTTTGTGGGTATTCATTTTTTTAATGAGTTCATTGTAGAGTTTTTAGGTCAAAATACTGTATTGCCCAAAATTATGTTTAATGAAAACACACTTCACTTTAAAGACCCTTGGTCTTTTTCTCTAGATCTGGGAGAAAGCGACTTTAAACTAATTTAAAAAACCAACATGCCTTTTTTTTTCTTTTTTTTTTTTTGGGGTGGTGGTAGTAGTGAGAAACCATTGAATCATAGACTTTTTGGTTTGAAAGGGACCTTATAAGGTCATCTAGTCCAACTGCCCTGCAATGAGTAGGGACATCTTCAATGGCTCGTTAAAACTTGCTTACTTGCTTTCTGTAGTTAATATAGTAATCTGTCTTGCTAGTCATTTCTATAACTGTAGTATGCTCATCTGAAACAAAGAAAACCAGACAATTTCTTATTTAGAAAATAGATTGATGTAATCTCAAAGAATAG
The DNA here is from genome assembly GCF_964289735.1 of Phaethon aethereus. Classification (NCBI taxonomy): domain Eukaryota; kingdom Metazoa; phylum Chordata; class Aves; order Phaethontiformes; family Phaethontidae; genus Phaethon; species Phaethon aethereus. The sequence goes on from NC_138575.1 coordinate 209,626,504, forward strand.
ATTTAAATTAGATAAAGGTTAAAAATAATAGTTTATGGCGTTTAAGTAAGTAACTAATATCCAAAGTGTGTGAATGCTGTTGATGTGCTGCAACCTTTTCAGCTCAGTTCTTTGGACATCGACAAGATACTATTATTAACATTCGAAATTATTGTAACACAAGTACAGCAAGTTCCAATTCAGCAGTAAGTAGTGTCATGAAAGATAAGATCCCCACATAAAACAGGTTTTCATTTTTGCAACAGTAGCATCGCTTCTCAGATCATCTCAGAAAGGACGGGGCTTTACAGCTTCAGTCTTCTTTGCAGTCATGGACTACAAAGAGTATAACTACTACTACTGCTGCATCAGTGGCTCTCAATTACATGTCATGTCTGAAGGCTACTGTCTATATATCACCATGTTTCCTGGGTAGTTTTTTGTCCTCTGCTGTTGCCGTATGACAAATACGATCCTTGTCATGAGAACTATCTTCATGCACTCTATTACCACTGCTCCCCACAAACCCTCATGCTGTAATCACAGAGTATTTTACCCTGTACCTAGTGACAGCAGAATTATGCCTTATGTTTCTTGAATAACGCCTTGACTTTGACAGTTCCTTGTAAGGTTACCAGATTTACTGACTTATATTTTCTACTTTGCTTGAGACTCAGACCTCCAGTATGTGGCTCCACACCTCTGACTCTCTGGATTTAAGGAAACAGATGTTTGCCAGAATTTCATGGAATGAGCTCAGCATCTTATAGATAATGCTCTATTTTAGATTTCATCTTAATACCTCAACACATTAAAGTTGAAAAGTTATTTTCATGTCATGATCACACATTTTCTTTTTTTTCCTTTCAAATTATCCCTTGCTTTATTTCAGAACTGTAAACTTGAAGATCATTTTTAACTTCAGAAACAGGAGGGAACAATGCAACTAGGAAAATGTTTGAATAGCTAGTCACAGGGATATTTAAATGCAGTGGAAAATGTCAAGACTGTAAATTTAACTTTGACTCTAGTAGGAGGATCAGAAAATGTTAAAACGTAACTTGAACAAGAGGGCAAGTTCCTGACAACCACAGCTATCATGCCTAATCAAAGTTAAGTTTCTATTGTGCGAACATATTCAGCTTGACAGAACATTAAGTTGTTTTTCTTTAAAATTATACCCCACCAATAATTCCCACTGTCAATTAAATAAGAAAATATATATTTAAAGAACACACTGTAGGCTGTAATTATATTTTTTAATGTTTTTATTTGACTTGTGGCTTAAATATAGATTTTTTAATGAGATAAAAAACTGCTGGCAGAACTCTCCTTAGAAATGAGTGAACCTCAAAAGCTTCAGAGGTTTGGCTCATTTCTGATAAACAATGAAAATGTTAGGTGTTTAGTCAAATCCTAGCTTGAACTCTGTAAGCCACCTGCAGGTCTTCTTCAGTAGCTCCAAACTTTACATGAGTTTCTGATTTCCTGGAATATTTCAGCTGACCTGAAAATTACAACAGAGGTTTTTTAAATTTTTTATTAGATTTCTGTTTATAAACATGCTACTGTTATCATCTGATCTAAACATCTTTCAGTTTAGGGTACCCAGTTGTGGTTTTGGTTTTGTTTTGTTTTTTAAAGAGGTAAAGACATGTGGCTCCTCCTCATTTTGGAATGGTTGAAGAGGTTGTCTCCTTTTGCCTAGCTATTCTGATGGGTTGGTTGCCCACAGCCTAGGAGTAGCTAAAAATGTGTTGAGTTTTCAATCCATTGACGAACTAAAATTCAGTTCAGTCATTTCAGGTTATTCTAGTAAAAAGGATTTTTTGAGTCCCCCTCACAAACTTCCAGTCACTTAGTGCTCCAAACACCTCACACAGACCTCTGGATCCTGCTGCTGCAGAACCTGTTTGTAGGTTTAATGGTGTGTACAACCATGTAAAAAGTCTACATAGCAGTGAGTGATGCTAGCTGAGTCCTTCATAGTAACGATACCAGAATGTACCATCATATCCCCAGGTGGCACAACACCATTAAGTGCGTGCTATGGCCAAGAATCACTGAAATATCAGGACAATACAGGGGGGAGCACAAGGTGATCTAATTTTCCTTGGAGACCCTTATAGACTGGTAGCTACTCCTGGAGGAATTCCTGAAACCTTCAGATCCCTTCTGGCAGTGCGTGTGAGGAAGTGCTTCTCTGCTTCAGCAATTTGCTGGGAGCAGAGAGATGGGGATGTGACTTTCCTTCAGTTCCTCCCCTCAGTGCTGCTGTGGTGGGAGGAGAGGCCAGGCATGGGCGCTTTGCCCCATTTCTGGACAGGGGGTGGCAGGCTGTAGGACAGGGACACACTGAGCCTGGGAGGTAAGAGCTTTTTTTAGCTGCTTACCATGAAGGTTTAGGTGTCTGGTGATGTACACAAAAGTAATACCACAGATAGTGAAATATAACTCTGGCACTTAGTAACTTTGGTATCAGGTATACAGAGTTGTTGATGCAGGTGTATACTGCTAGATCAGTATAGTGCTCATCGTTAAATCTGAGACGGGAGGAAGAGGAGGAGCTCAAGTTTCATCAGAATGTGCCTTGGCCTTAGAAAGTACCCATCTAAAGTTTTAAGGAAAAAATGCTTATTTAAGCCAAAATATTTTGTTGAGATGTAATTGTTATATACTGTCTGTAAGCTACCAGCTCTTTTTAAAATACTTTGATGGAAAGCTGTGCCCCAGACTTCATCAGAGGTGGATTCAGCAGTCTACACCTGGCATTATGCTTCCGTCTGTACAACACATGTTGGATAAAGCATCTTCAGACAAGTTTTATCCATTGTAATTAAAAATCATAGAAAGAAGCCAGATGGTATTTTTGCATGGTCTATAGTTTGTTTCTAAGATCACCAGGAGAGTTTCCGAGCTCTAATGACAAGCTGAATTCATTGGTTCCACTATCCTATTTAATTTGAATTGCTATTACACAGGAGGCATTCAGCTTCTATCTATATGTGGCCAAAATCTGCTCCTGCTGAACAGAACCCTTCTGTGTAATGAAATCTATTGACTTTATCTAGAGCTGAAGTTAAGATGTGGTAGATAAATGTTGTATTAGTTACTGAATGCAAAGCTGGCTACTTGATAGCTGGCTTTTAAGACTGGTGTAGTGTATACATTGGGGTATTTAAGTATTCTGGTCCAGGTAATTAATTCAAAATTCTTTACATAAGTGACTGCAATTGCAGTGTAAATAACTGCATCACATAACAACATTTAAAATAAATTTCTAAGAATATGAACAAAGAAGATAATAAAAAGCAGTTCAACAAATGGGACTAACCTCCTTGTTATAAGAAACATTAGGAATTAGTTAGATACAGTATAATGATATAAACTGCAATACCTGTGTAATTACAGAATAGTTATAGTGTTATAAAGTGTGATTGCTTCTTGTCTTATCCTAACACATGACCTATAATATGACATATAACTTGAAATGACTTCAAAAGAAGCAAGATTAATTTAAAGTTTTATGGACTTAGAATCTATTGAAGTAGATGGAAAACTCTGTTATTTCAATAAGCCCTAGCGTGGGATATATAAATAAAATTACAATATGAGGAGTAATAATTAGGTCCTCTAAAGAAAATGTCAGTTGCTTCCTGCATTCACACCTAGTACTCCACTATTAAAGTGAATTTCACAAACATGAAGAGGTAAGGAAAGGAAGAGAGAGAAAGGTTTGGGAAGATTATGCCCTTTTGGAAGTATTGGGAATTAGGACCTAGTCCAGTCACAGATGTAAGCACATGACCTATAAAGGTCTCTCCCAACCCAAACTACTCTAAGATTTTATGGTTCTATGCTAGTTCTATACAAACAATACTCTTATTTTTGTTATTTTTTTCCCTGTGTATTTTAGTAGTCCTATATTATGTTTGATGAATTAGAAAGTATGGTGCCAACTAAACTGGGTTTTTTTGTGGATCTTGGATATGAAATGGTATCAATGTTTACTGATTAACTTGTCTGCAGAAGGCAGTCCATTCTGGAAACATTTCTAAGATAAATTACAAGTTAAATGTAATTCAGAAGAAGTAAAGAGAAGAACTGTGAACTTCAGTATTTTTAAGGATGTTTAAGATAAAGATATATGCTAATGTGACAAAGGAAACAGGTGCCAGATACTTTGCTGGACTTAAAAAAGGGAAAAAAACCACACAAGACCCCAAAAATATTAGATGTGGGATTCCACATCTAGGAACTTTAATCATCACAGTAGAAAATCAAAAAAGAAAACTTAATGAACCAGATTTAGCAGAGAAATTTCTTAGTAACTTGGAGAAAAGAGACATCATTGAATTTGTAACTTGTGGCACTTGTGTGTCAGTTACAAAATACATTTGAGTGAATGTAATGAATTTGGACCAAAGCATGTGTTACAAAGCTTTATGTAAATTGCAATCCTGTAAATATGTTGGAATTTTAAGCTTCAATTTTTTTCTTCTTTGCAAGTAAGTTTTTTTTTTCCTTTGGGAGGGTTCTTGAAGGGTTTTTTTGTTGTTTGCCTGTTTGCTTTTTTCTAATGCCAGTCTTATCTTCATGATATCTGAGCTAAATTCATCAGTTAACATTTCCCTTCCAATCATATTTTATTCTTGTTTGTTTTACTAGGTCTCTGTTAAAAACGTAAATAACCACTCAGCTGAGCAACAGAAAAGCATTACACTGGAAGCAGAAAGCTATTCATTACAGCTACTTGTTACCTTTGGTGTAAAGAAATACTACAGGGACAATCTCAGAATTCAAGTGTCTAGTTTATAGCATGAGATGACATATCTATTGTGTACCACAAAAAAGCATTAAAGAAAGTCCCAATCTGCCTGTCCTTGACCCAAAAGCAGCATGAGATACCACAGTCAGTTCTTTGGCATCACACTGTCCAACAATCTGCTGATACAGCACTTCGCATTTACTCTGTTTCCAGGGGTTTCTGTGATTCCCTGTGCAGAAGTTGCCTAACTTAGGAAGTGGACAAAGAGTTTTGACCACCAAAAGAGGTACTGAAAGATCTTTCCCATAGGAGTAATAAACTTCAGAGAGCTAGTTAAGGAGTCTTCAACATCATCATCTTCTTAATCTATAATTTTTGCAGGTGAGTTCAATTTGAACAAACAGTTGGAGAATTTGATCTTGTAATGCTTCAGAAATTAAATATTTCAGCATTTCCAAAATGACACATTCCCCATATGGCACACCCGTTATTCGTCAAACCTTTTCAACTCGTGAGGAACTTTGATGCAGAGGCAGAACTCCTAAGTCTATTGATGTCTTTAACTAAAGGGGAGACAAGACATCATCTGTTTTTTACTACTTGAAAGAAATATCTGGTAGTCTGCAACCTGCTGGACATAATAAACACGTGAGAAAGTCCTGTTGTTATTGCATACACCTTCCTGAGAGAAGATAAATTTTCATACGTGTCTGCTGGACATTGACAAATGACCGTTTGTGTCTTTCATGTCTGAGCACTCACACAACACTCAGCTACCTTTCTTGCTCCCCTGCCAAAGTCTCCTCACAGCAGCAGAGGCAGAACAGAGTGCATGGATGTCCTTTATCCAGCCAAGCTCTGTCCACTGTATTTAAAATGTCAGTGAACTCAGTCTGGCATTGTGCAAAGAACAAGGGAAACGGAGTCCTAGACATTTTTCTGACTCTGTCTCACTTGCAAAGAAGCACCGACCCCTGGCAAAGACACAGAAGCTCAGGAGAACTAGTCTCAAAAACAGCACCCAAAACAACCACGGACTCTTTCAAAGATGTAAGACTAATCCTCCCTGCTTTATCCATTTAAGTTGATCGAATGAATTAAATAGTACCAGCTTGTAATTACTTAAGAATAATTGATTCTCACCTATTAGGAATATATACAGCAATTTTGCTATGTTTATGATCACTTTGCTTTTGAAATGGCAAGGAGATCATGGTCTTCAAGTGATAAACTGCAAGCCAACAGTTTGAAGACGATTATAAACTAAGATCCAAGTTGTCTTTAGACTATAGTGCTAATCACTAGATGACAACAAGAAGACAAGATGGTGCTAGTTATAATGAGCTAAATTAGCTTTAAATAACTGGGGAATCTAATAACAACATAATAATAATGATATTCTTTGAAAAAACTGCATCCAGAAGCATTTCAAATTTCTGAATTTACCCCCTCTGCCAAAGATCAATGTAAACATCTGCTAAGATTTAGCAATTAATTATTGATAACACAATTTAACTCATTCTCTGTGCTGTTTACTGAAATTAAAGTAATTTACCAATCAATAATCATCCTTATAAAACAAGGAGAAAAGTTAGCTAACAATAGTGCAGATCAATAAATTAGCTCATCTAATAGAACCTAATATTTTAGTTCAGCACTCTATATAAGCAATAGTATGCATGGTTGTCACTGAAGATGCTATGAGGAATATGGATCCTTTGCACAGTTTCCATCATGAAAATAAAAAAAAATCTCAGTGATGATGGACTTAGATTTTTTTCTTGGTTGCAAGTTTGCAAGTATGCAAGAAAGCATAAATGGTCCTATTCCCTTGAATACAGTTAGACTCAATAAGTAAAATCACCTGGACATTAGGAAGCATTTCTTTACTGAGAGGGTGGTCAAACACTGGAACGGCGTTCCTAGAGAGGTGGTTGATGCCCCATGCCTGTCAGTGTTTAACAGGTATTTGGACAATGCTCTTAAGACTATGCTTTAACTTTTGGTCAGCCCTGAAGTGGTCAGGCCATTGGACTAGATGATATTTATGGGTCCCTTCCAACTCAAATAGTCTAGTCTAGTCTAGTCTAGTCTAGTCTAGTCTAGTCTGTTCTATTCTATTCTATTCTATTCTATTCTATTCTATTCTATTCTATTCTATTCTATTCTATTCTATTCTTCTCCCTTTTCCAATTTCTTGGTTCTCCTTTTATTCTGCCTTCACCCATGTCTTTCTCTGTGTGAGTTCTCTCCCAGAAAATCAACTGGGACTTAAGTACTTTCTAGTCCCAGTTTTGCTACATTCATATTCAAATCTGCTATTACTGAGGTGTGTTGCTGGCCTTGCAAATTCTACTTTCCAAAAGTATAACTCTGCTGGTGCAGTTTTGAACTATTCCCACATGTCCTATCACTGGATACCAAGGAGAAGAGATCAGCACCTCCCTCTCCATTTCCCCTCTTCAGGATCTGTAAAGAGCAATCTTCTTTTCTCCAAACTAGACAAACCCAAAGTCCTTAGCTGCTCCTCATAGGGCATTCCTTCCAGCTCTTTCACCAGCTTTGTTGCCCTCCTCTGGACACATGCAAGGACCTTAACATCCTTCTTAAATTGTGGGGCCCAGAACTGCACACAGTATTCAAAGTGAGGCCACACCAATGCTGAATACAGCTGGGTAATAACTTCTTTTGACAGGCTGCCTATACTGTGTTTGATGCACCCCAGGATACAGTTTGCCCTCTTCGTTGCCAGAGCACACTGCTGATTCATATTGAGCCTGCTGTTGACCAGCACCCCCAGATCCCTTTCTGCAGGGCTGCTCTCCAGCGACTCCTCTCCCAATTTATACTTGTGCCCAGAATTACTCCATCCTAGGTGCAGAGTCTGTCATTTCAACTTGTTAAATTTCATCCCATTAACCATAGTCCAATGCTCCAATCTATCTAGATACTTCTGCAAGGCCTCTGGTCCCTCAAGAGAATCAACAGCACCTCCCAGTTCGGTGTCATCAGCAAACTTGCTAACGGCACATTCAACTCTTGCATCTAGATCATTGATAAATATATTGAACAGAACGGGACCCAGAATTGAACCCCCAAGAACAGTGCTGGTGACTTGTAGCCAGCCAGATGTAGCCCCATTCACTACAACCCTTTGAGCTCTGCCCTTCAGCCAGTTCTTCATCCAGCACACAGTGAACCTGCTCATCCCACAGCTGGACAACTTGTCCAAAAGTATGCTGCGAACAGTAGTATCAAAAACCTTAGTAAAATCCAGAAAAATTACATCCACCACCTTCCCTTCATCCACTATGCAGTGGATATAGTTTTTCTGGATTTTAGTAAGGCTTTTGATATTATAATAGATGACCCTGTCATAGAAGAATATCAAACTAGTAAAACAGGACTTTCCTTTTATGAACCCATGTTGACTGTGCCTGATGATTGCATTATTCTTTAATTGCCTTTCAATAGTATAAACTTCTCCATAATTTTTCTAGAAACTGAGGTTAGGCTAACTGGTCTGTAGTTCCCTGGGTCTTCCCTCACACCTTTCTTGTAAATTGGAATAACATTGGCTAGTTTCCAGTCAGCAGGGTCTTCCCCAGACTCCCAAGACCTTTGATCTATGACCGAGAGGGGTTCTGCCATAACATTTGCTAGATCTGTCAGTACTCTGGGATGAATCCCATCGTGCCCAATGGACCTGTGAACATTCATCTGATACAGCTGGTCACTTACAATTTCAATGTTCACAAATGGAAAGTCACTGTTGCCACACTCATGATCATCTGACTCAGGGAACTGGGCAGCACAAGGTCTATCATTATTACTAAAGACTAAGGGAAAAAAAACATTGAATGCCTCTGGTTTTTCTTCATCGTTATTAGTTACAGGACCATCTTCAACGAGTATCAGTCCAATGTTTTCTATAGACCTCTTCTTGCTATTAACATACTTAAAAAAGCCCTTGTTATCTGACACAACACTGGCTAATTTCAACTCTAATTGAGCTCTGGCCTTTTGTGTCTTCTCTCTGCATATACCAGAACCTTGGCTCCATAATCTTCTTGCAAAGCTTGACCTCACTTACAGAGATCATACAATTTTTTCTTCCTCTTGAGCTCAAGAGGAATTCCCTGTTCTGCCAGTCTGGTCTTCTGCCCTGCTTGCTTGACTTATGACACAGTGGAATTGCCTGCTACCGTGCTTCTAAAAGGTGGTTCTTAAAGATAGACCAGCAGTCATGGACTCCTAAGCCCTCAAAAGCAAATTCCCAGGGTGTTCTGCTAAATAGCCCCCTGAATAGCTTAAAGTTTTCTCTCTTGAAGGCCAGGATAGCAATTCTGTTGTCTTTTTTTCTTATTACACTGAAAATTTTGAACTCAACCATTTCCTGATCACTGTGGCCAAGACAGCCACAAACCATCACATCCCACACAAGTCCTTCTCTATTCACATATAGGCAGTCTAAGAGGGCATCTTTCTTGGTTGGCTTATTGAGTACCTGTGACAAGAAATTATCTCTTACAAACTTCAAGAATTTCTAAGACCTGCTTGTCACAGAAGTATGATATTCCCAGTTCATATCTGGGAAGTTGAGATCTCCCATAAGGATGAGGGCTACTGATCCTGAAATTTCTCCTAACTGCCTATAGAGTAACTCCTCACTGTTTACATCCTGGCTGGGCAATTGGTAGTAGACACCCAGTAAAACTTTTCCAACCCCCTAATCCACACCCAGAGGCTCTCATCCATATTGTCACAAACTGTAAAGGCTCCAAAATCAAACCTTTCCCCTACATATAGTGTGTCACCTCCACTTTGTCTGCCCTGCCTAGCCCTCCTGAACAGCCTGTAGTCCTCTATGCCAGTACTCCAGTCATGGGACTTATTCCACCAAGTCTCACTCATACTAATGATATCGTAGCTCTGGGAGCTGACCAACACTTCCAGCTCATCCTGTTTGTTCCTCATTCTATGTGTATTGGTGTACAAGCATTTCAGATACGTGCCTGACCCCTCCATGCTCCCAGGAGCAGTGTAAATGTTCCCACTAGTACTGCCATCCTCAGGTGACGCCATGCCAACCCTTGGCTTACCTACTGCAATCCTGTTGGTATCCCCTTCCCCCATCCTACCATAATAAGATAGGTATCCCATTCCCCCTGCCTACCCATAATACAGGTGGCAACTCTTACAACCGGTTCTGCGTGTACCTGCCAGCAGCCTTGTGCTTGATTACTTCAGCATAAAGCAGGACAATAAACTCACTTCTTGTTCTGCCCATACCAACAGTGTTCAATCAGTTTCTGTTGTCAGGAGGAGAGGAAGAGGAATAGGAACACCTTTCCTGATAGCAAGAGAGATCTTAGGACAAATGGATTGAGCATGCCAGTATCACCATTCCAGTGCCATTTCCAGGCCTGATGGCACCTGCATCTGTCTAAAAACATCCTAACAAAGGCATTATGTTTCTTACACGGACAGGCAAAATCTTCTGATACAGATAGCAGACCACTGATAAACTGCTGTAAGGTTTAGGACTGCAAGATCTTCAGATCTAACCAAGAGTTTCTGAGCTGGGTGTCATCGTACAAATGTCACCTTCTACATCTGTTTAGAGAAACTTGATACTGAATGAAAGATAGGTGTTATAAAGTGCTTCCAGAGACTCTAAGTGACTCTAATTGAACATGAATCCTTCTTCAAAGAAAACTTAACAATTCCCGTTCATCACATCCTCAAGTATAATGACATATCAAGTTATCATAGATAAATCTTTCCCACTGAAAACTCTTGACTGATTATTAAATGGATGTTTTCCACAGCACATTTTGCAGTTTTTAAGGAGTTTAACTCAATTGATGTGAAATCATCATGTAAGAGAATGAAAGTAGAAGGACATGGATGATGAGTCACAGTCTTCCTAGTTATTTAAGACCGTGGGTGAACACAAATCTGAGTTGCAGTAAATACCGAAGAAAGGGTAATACCATAGAAGCCTGACTCATGTTTTTAATGGAGATTTAAAAGGAAGTTAATCTGCTAGAGAGGAAACTACTATAACAAAATGTCACAAATGTTAACATTCAAAATGTTCTCTTTTTTTCAGAAAAAAATCATACATAATTCATCATCACAACAATTTCATCTGCTTTATCATGAAATTTTAATAAATACAGCTATGAATTCATTCTAGCAATGTCTTCTGCAGAAATGACATACAACCAGCAAGAATCACAGTGTTTTAACTGTTCATGCATTATAGCAATGGGCATTAAGCATGCATCTAATTCTGTGGATTTTTTACTGAACCTTTTTGTGTTGAAATATTCCGGTGAAATTTGAGGAAAGTGGTAAGCATGACAAGGTTTTCAAATAAGGTGGCTCTTGTTTATGGTTCAGTAGAGTACATTGTGAGGAACAAGCCCAGCTCTCTCAAGGAGTTTGAGTGCTGTTGAAAAGAAAAATTAAGAAAAAGCATGAAAACAATAAGGGTTATGTTAACAAAAGGATTATCATCACAAAAGATTAATATTAATATCCTGAGTTTATATCCTGACTGATAAACATCAAAGGCTAGATTTAGACTAGATATAAGGAAGAAATTTTTCACAATGAGGGTGGTGAAACACTGGAACATGTTGCCCAGAGAGGTGGTAGATGCCCCATCCCTGGAACCATTCCAGGTCAAGTTGGATAGGACTCTGAGCAACCTGATCTAGTTGAAGATGGCCCTGCTCATTGCAGGGGGGTTGGACTAGATGACATTTAATTGTCCCTTCCAACCCAAGCTATTCTATGATTCTATGATTATTCCCACAGCTGAGCAAAAATAGCTTTCCTGATTTTTCTTTTGACCTGTACTGAGAAAAAAAAAAAAAAAAAAAAAGAACAAAGAAAGTTTACTGGGTCTATTTGCTAGCTGGAATGCTTCTGATAAATGCCTCACCATGAACCTCCCCTCCATACATGTTAAAAACCTCTTGATATATGCATGGAACACCTTTCTTGCTGTATTGCAGTCCCTTCATCTTTTCACATGAGTGGACTGTGTGTAAAAAACTGTTGTGCTTCATAGCCCGAACAGAGTGTCTGTGCTGTTTTCCCTCAATCCATTTCTAATCTCCCTGTAGAACTGAATCCAAAACACTTTCTCACAAGAATGTAACTTTAAAGTCTTAATCTCATAACAAACTTTGGGATTTTTGGGACACAACCTAAATAACTAAAATTGCTGCTGTTTCACTGAATCAATGGGATGTATTCCACCTATGGATTTTCTCCAACCATGAGGTGATAAACACTACAAATTTCTAGATCTATTCTTCCAACCTCAAAGGAGCCACTCAAAACCTTCAAGCCAAGTCTTAAATCCTTCAGCTAACAACTTAAAAGAGAGGAAGGAAACCTTAGAGGAGATAAACCTTAGAAATGAAAAGTTTAACACACAGATTATTTTAAGGGTGTGTAATATCAACCAATCTTCTCCAGAAGAAAACTGAAGCTCACACGTTGGAGATGAGGTTTATCTACAGTGAATTACTTCTACCTTTAAAACAAGGGAGAAAAGAGAAACGTGCTGCTTAACTTTCAATAGCAGGGTGTTCAGCCACGAAATAAAACTAGAAAAAGTACTGTCAAGGAAATTTAACAATAAATAATAAGATAATATAGACAATATAGACAATACAACACATAATTACTACTGGTAACATTTGTCTAGGAGATGTTACATTAACAAGGGATACTTTTCAGGTTTAACAGCAAGCTGTTTTTCCCGACTTACATGTTAACAATCACCAGGAATACATCTGCGAAACACAGGCAGAAAAAGGTCTGGTGTTCTCAGAACTTCTCAGTTACCACTGTAGTACATGACAACAGTCCCATTGATCTCAGGGTGAAAAAGATTAGGGACAAAGGGTAATACACCAAGGACTCAATGCTGTAAATTATTCATACAAAATGTTTCTAACGCCTTCTGCAACACATGCTGAAAATACGTCAAAACTTACGATTTTCATACTGACAAACTAAAAGATCGAAGACTCAGACTGCAGTGTTAGACGCTCCTTAGTGAATACACTATACAAAACTCCACTTGATTGAAGATCTTTATGTTACTATTTAAATCCTTTGGAAATGCCACTGAAAATCTCTAATAGATAGATAAATAGATAGAACAAAGGGTTGAAGTAGTAATATTTTCTTGTCCCCTGACCTCTGTGTTCCCAGTTCTCAATTTATTTTTTTCATTTGCCCTGCATTTAAAGTTTTTAATCTCTCTTTGAATACTAATCCCAGCTAGCACATGGGGCCCCAGGTCTTTTGTGTAAATGTTACTGTTAAAATGGTCCTGCATACGTAAACCCAGGGTTTTACAGAAGAATCTCACTTTTGAAATGAAGACTAAGAAACATTCATAAGATATCTATAAACAGGCAAAACAAAGTAGTGGGAGATATTAATAAATGATGGCCAGGTGGATTTATGTGTGAAGATATACTACAGACTATACGAGCAAACTTCACATCGCTGAAGAAATTTGTGTCTGAAACCATTTGCAGTCCTAGATTGAGATGAAGAATAGAAGGGACTGTCTGCCCTTTGCAAAAAACAATCTGGGAAAAAAGCACACGGAAGGAAACTGTGCACTGCAATCTGGAGGAGGGAAAACCAACAAGCAGACCAGAGCAGTCCAGGTCTGGATTAGAAAACAGTTTTATCTCCTCCCTGGGAGTGCAGTTTGATTGATAAGCTAACCGAATTGGGTCATGTGGGTGCTGGAAAATGGGAAGGGGCAGACTCTGCTCAGGAGTGAAAGGATTTATTAAGTCAGCTACAGCTGTGCAAATGTAGGTATATTGGTCTGAGCCCCAGGTTTCTGCAAGAGAATGTAAACACAGTAGAGGCTGGGCAGCCCTTGCCTAGATACGGATCAGTCGTAAGTTAAAACCAGAAGGAAACCTTAGATCACCTGCTTTAGTCTCCTAAATTTTACACAGACCGTAATGTTTCACTAAGTCACATTGTTTTCAGTCCAGTTGCGTGATGTATCTAAAGCAGGTTCACTAGACAGGTACCCACTTTGATCTAAAGAAAAAGAGAAACAAAGAAACCCATCACTACTTGCAGTTTTTCATCCTCTCTATCCCTGCCAATGCTTGATTATCCGATAGTTAAAAATGTGTCATATTCCTCATTTGAACTGTTCTAGCTTTAATTTCCTACGGTTTTCATTCTTGTAATACCTTTTTCCAAAAGACTGAAGAGCCCATTAGCACCTGTTACTTTTCTCCCCTGAAGATCTTTATACACCTTAAAGAAGTCACTGGTCAATCTCCTTTTGATAAGTGATCCATACTGAATTCTCACTGGAAAGCATTTTCTCTACCCATCAGAACATTTTGCAGCTCTCTGTGTCATCAGATTTTCCCTGTGAAAGAGTGTGGCATATACAGTGGAAACCAGCAACAAGCAATTCCAGCTCTGAAACTTTGCGTCAAAGTTTCCTCAGGGTTCTTTATTCACTCTCCCAAAATCCTTCAGGGTCAGCCACTTGCCATATTCCATCTATTTCTAGCTTGGCTGGATCAAACAGTACCCTGAAACGTCATTTCAAATGCTGATGATACATATTAATCACCTGCTAGAGTGGTATTTGACATCATATCACTGAATGCTCTAACTTCACAAGTAGCTGATCTGCTATTAGACAGCTGATATTTAATATCACTGACAATTCTGCATGAGTTGAGACACTGAACTGTATTGTGGATGAGACACAAACTCTTATTCTCCTTCTCTATCAGACCTCTGCGTTCATAAATAATAAAGTAAATTTACTCCAAAACTTGCATGACAAATGTCAGAGGACTGTCAATTTAAATGCTTGGGAGGATTAAAAGGGATATCTACGCTACCTCACTATAGGCACCTACTATGGGTATCTAATTTAGCCTTTTCAGATTCCTAATGATTGTGGTCAGTGCAGGAACTTAACTTTGGTGTCAGAAACTATAGGGTTTTTTGGGAGGAAGCTGTATTCTAAGAAATACCAGATGTGTTATTTTAAGATGCCCAATTTTTTTTCCTCCTCAAGTTCTCAAATTTTGTTTGCATGGGAACCAGAGAATAGGAGGAGAGAGGGAAAAAGAAATGGCCTGTGCTTGGCAGTTTCTTAAAAACTAAAGATATGATATGACACAAACTTTCTATCACTAGAAAGTTTGAATAGCAGCTATTGTTTCTGCATCCATCAGGATAATTCTTCAAGGGACATTTGACCTGCACCTCTGTGAACTCCACTTTACCCTCTGTTATTCAATGTGATGAAAAAGCTGTTAGACAGAATGGAGTTATATAACACTAGCTGAAAAAAAGCTACATTACGAGAATAGAAAATGCTGCTGGGAAAATAAAAGGATGACCTGCCTCCCAACATTATGAGATTAGAGGCCTCTGAGCGTCAGAATTACATTAGAAGAGCAAACTTTCACTGGTAAATTGAAGATATATGTTTAAAAACCATCTTAACCATAATAAGCAGCCAGTAAAATACTCTCCCCTAAGGGACAAGGACCAGGGACAAGAATCAAGGACAACCCAGACCTCTGCCTTGCCCTTGTGGAGTGTGCCAGGCAAGATCCAGTAAATGCCACAGTGCTAGAACTAGTCAGCTGATGCTGGCACTAGAAATAAGCAATAATGAAGGTATTGGCACTCCTTGCACTTAGTTTTTAAACAAGACACAGTACTTAGTCAATAAGGAGGAGACAGAGGTAAATGGACTGATCAATGCTAGAAGGCTACAAAGCACCATAGGCTGGCAACTAGAGTTGTACCAGAGCACTGATCACCTATGTGTGCATTAAATTTACTCTTTCAGAACTTTATACTCTTCCAAAGAATATGCATTATCCGACCACTTCATAAATGCTGAGAATCATGTTGCATGAAGTAAACACTATTTCAGTCAGTAGAAATGGAAAATAAAATGTTTGTGGAGTCTTAATATAATGGCATCAAAACAGGCACAATTTCAACTCTGGCACAGATGACATGGGTTAAGACTAAACATCTGCCCGTCTCATATCTGATGTTACAGTAACTGAAGAAATCCCTCAAGCATAATCAGAACAGATCTCTGTCATTCAGGTGACTGCTAAAAAGATATTCTAGAAGAACAGAAAGGACAGGGCAAATTAAGCTTAAATAAGTACAAGTTTGTACTCAGGTTTTCTGGAGCATTGAAATTAAACTGAATTTTATTGTGATGTTCTCATGTCTACATTTCATAAGGAAATTTATGGAGGTACTAAGAAAGCTAATAATCTTAACTGAAACACACAGTGTAACCTTCAGCACTGAGATGCTGTCTCACTTAGACACATGCTTGAAATAAAACATGTTTAAATGCTATCCTGAATCAATGTGCTCGTTTAAATGGAGACTTCCAAAAACAAGCGAAAGACACATCATGGTCAATACATATGTGGCACTTCAATATTAATTTTCATGTATGTTTGTATGTATTCCTCAGTAAGATATTTCTTTGTTCATTTTGTTATGGGTTTTTTTTTAGCTATCATGTAGGACTGGAAAGTATTCTCCTAGGACATCAGTGTAGATCTATGTTCTTACAGACAGACACAGCATATATTGATTAAGATGCATCTCAAAAAAAAAAAAAAACCAACTTTCTTACTGGAAGGCTGTTCCAGAATATCTAGATTCCTCCAATCCAAATCTCCAGTGCACATACACAAAGCATATTCAAATTGCATGTTATTGATTTCCTTTCTTTGCAGGGATTCAGTTTAGTCTCCTGTATCCCATGAAATTTCTCATCAGGTTTGCAAATGAATACTGGGGGTCTCTCCTTATGCATCATTAGGGACTCTTTTCAGTAGCTCAAACCAATAATTAGAAAGAAACACAAAAAGAGATTCATTTATTCTCAAGGGTGATGACTCACATATAGAGGTATATGTGAGAAACATTTTTCTTTTAAGACACATGATGGGAGTAAAGAAATATGTAAGAGTCAATCATTGACAGTTTTAATCAGGATCATGTAACATGTAATTCTCAACCCAAAGATTCAGCTACCCATGATGAGGCACTAATTTGGTGCAACTGTGTGATCTTGACTCAGTTTTACTAAGAAAATTATGACAAGGTGTGACAAAGCATGTGAGCAAAATCCATGCAAGATAAGAAAAGCAAAACACAGACAGAAATGTAATTGCTGAGACACTAATGAGACACTAACAATTCACACCTTGAGGATTTTGGAGGAAAAAAGCTGATAAGGAAAGATACAACTCCCCATAATGAGGTAGGGAGGGAAGAGAGAGAGACTAAAGAGACTCTATGGTGGCAGCTCCACAACATCAAGGATCAGCTGCTTCCAAGGAATAACAAAGACCAACCTCTCCTGCCCGATTCACAGCTGAGTGTCCCAGTGCCTCTCTAGGGGTGTAAGTGTATGGTTTAGCCCTCTGGCTTGTTAGACCTGGCTATTATCTGTATTAACCGGTAAGTTAAAAATCTACAGGTGTCTTATGTACATCCTGCTGCAGAGTCTGTGCATTCAGCAAATGTCACCTGAACTATGTGACCCAGAGAGGAAGGGTTACCAAGAGGCTTCACCGCTGCAACTGGTCCAAGCTTTGCTGGGTCAGCACCCCTAGCCACAGCCTGTCTTTATCAACCCTACTTTCTAGTGAGCAGAAAACCTCTCTTCCGCTCTTGAGCTTTGATTGCTATATTCTCTGTGTCCATAGTAGTGATGATATAGGGTAATAAAAGTCAGGAAAGATTGAAGTCTGTTTTCTCTGCCTTTTGGAGTAAATAGGCAAATATTTAGGTAGGAAGTGAGACACTTCCTCATTCTACAAGGCTCCATAATCCCACTCATCCTTAGGCACTTCAGGAGAAGAGAACAAACTGTGATACATGGAGTTCTGAGTATACCCGTTTTTATTCCTAATGCCTAGAACAGTTTCTAACTCTGGGTGCGTCAGCGTTCTGCTAGAAGAGATAGAACAGGAAAGGACTAGTTTTTAATTCAAAACCTGATCCTATTGAACACATTACAGTAGATGACCACAGAATTTATTGGCAAGAAAATTGTTTGTTGGAGCTTAATCTCTGATTAACAACTCTCTCTGGCTCTATTTGGCATTCATATGGGGTCATTCTGCTGAGATGAAAAGTGCCTTTAAAGCTCTTTCTCATTTTTTTCTGAGCAAAGCATGACCTCGATGTCAAGCCTATTACAGTCTAATAGAAATAACTTGACAATCACCAAATTAATTTAACTGTGCACATTTTCTATGTATTTTTTCAGCTTTCTGAGACCTGTTTACAAGGCTCAAGGTGGGATGCTGCATGCAAGGCCTGGGTATTTATAATAAAGTGATAATATAAATTTATTGAATTTGCACTTTTTGCCCTTAAAGAAATTTGTTGTACAATCCCTATGCTGCTTTCTACTTAAGGGTCATAACAGTTGCCATGAATCAAATTTTGCAGCATATTTTTGATATAAGAATGCATTATATGCCACATTTTATGGATGTGCAAATAGCCACAGGAAAGTAATATGATTTCCCAAGTGACACAGATCCAGGGAAGATTTCTCTCATCTCATATTATCTGCCCATGGGTCACGTCTAGCCAGATCATCTCCACAACCTTTACTGATAAAAAGAAGAAATGTTTGTCCAGAGAATGATACATCTCACCTTACATTATTCCACAGTTCTACCTTGAATATTTGTCTTAGACCGAGGTGGATTGCCCTACGGATGAAGCCACTCCTTTCCGTTTGCTACAGGGGGAGCTTTGATGACTAGTTTAGACTTAACAGCTTTTAGACAGCTAAGGTGAGGCATCTATATTATTTATACTAGGTGATAGAGAGACCATTTTTAGTTATAAATAGAAGCTGGGCTCATCAGTTCTTTCTCTGTCTTGATTTACAAGATTTGGATTGGATATATTAGAGGTCTGTGGTACTTACGACCATTTACAATGTGTTGTTTTCCTTGTTTTGGCAAACAACACTATCAACAGCAAAAACCAACCGAACACCCATCCCTGCAAATTTTTTACAGGATTTCATTAGCAAAACTGGAAGTTATACTAATTAACATTATTTGAGTATCTTGTCCTTTTAGAATAACTCTCACCTAACAAGAGAGCTAAATGTGAACAATTTTCTTGACTAACTCTTACTGTGGACATTTAGATGTTAAGTTACCTGGGCCTGAAGCAGTTACTCATGCAGGAGCAAGCATAAAAATATACAACAAAAGCTTTCATGATTTCTCTATCTGATTTTTGATTTTAAGTTGTGTTTGGGTTTGTTGGTCTTTTTGATAACATAATACTGTTAGTAGATGCCTGCAGTAAACTGATTGTCCTTTAACACTTCTCAGTTCCACAAAAGAAAGGAGTGGAAATGATCATAATATAGTTTTTGGAAAAAACAACATTGGCTTTTTAAATGGTAAGAGATTTTCATTTAGGCTCCTCAGAGCCTGACATAATTTAAGTAATGACAGAGCCACATCCATGTTTGATCTCTATGGTGCCTCCTTCTTCAGGGGACTGATCACGAAGATAGTTATTCAGAATGATTAGCAGAGAAGGAAGACATAAATGAGAGATTGGATTCACAACATGAGATGAAGCCCCATAGGGATCAAAAACTCGAAACGCTGTCTTCACACCATTGCTGAAATTGAAGAGAAAGTTACTTCTGTGGCCCATTTTTTACTTGCAACATCAGCACCAAGCTAGTGGCAAACTACCTCTGCCTTGGGACGAGGTAGACAAAACAACAAATGGCAAATGGTTAATACTGGCCTCTGCTTTGGTTGGTTTAGCCATACTGGCTTTACTCTAGCGTTATTTCTAAATGGTAATCAGGCTGTAACTCTGCAGTGGCTATTACTTTCAGGGAATAATTATAATAGCTTCAGTCAAGGAACTGTGTTCTCCCCGAATCTCTGGAAAGGAAGCTGAGAGAAAAATATCAGCTTGCTTTTTTATTCTTTTTTCTTAAATATGTCTTAAGCAAAAAAGAGAAAGGTCACTAGAAACCTTTCTGGCAGAGTGCTGGTAACAGCAAAAGTAGTTTTTTCTAATATATAAACATATATGTAAGAGAAAAATTAATTATTTTCAAAAGCATTTCAAAATATATATATATATTGTTCATGCCTGTATGTATTTTTCCTTTAGTGTCAAGACCTGTGTCATACTCTCAAGATCTGCTTTTCCCATTTATGAATCCTTTTCCATTTCCCCTTCAGAGACAGACTGTCTATTTGTTTTATCAAAGGGACAGAGTGGGGGAGAGAACTGCTCTCATGCACAGCTGAAAACTCTACCCGTCCTCCCTTCCTTTGTCACTGTGAGGTGACATATATCATGAGAACACAGACTGTGCATCCTGTGAGTAATTTATAACAGTGTCAAAATGTTTTGTAGTAACATTTGCTGAAATTCCAGGAAAAGAACGTGCAGCCAAATTTTACACTACCAATTCAGTCTGAAACCAAAAAAGGAACATACCTTTTTTTTCCATATCCTCTTAGATAATACTGTCCAGGTGGTCAACCATATATCTATGTGGGGAATATTTAAGCATTAACATGTTACATGCTTCAGTGGATGAAAATTATGATAGATGAGCCAATTCTCAATCACATTTTCTTGACTGTTACTATGTGAACATTCTGTCACCAAGAGTGTCAGTATTGGTAGAGTAAAAATATCAAGTGCAGATAAATCTGGAGCGTCCTGCTCCTCAAGTCAGAGAGTGTGATAGAAGTGGTTCTGTCTCAAATATACCTGCTCTGTCTCATATCAGATCAAGAGTTCCCTGGTAACACAATAGCAATGCCTAAGCATATGACACAATTAGGATGGCTGTGTAATATAAACAGAGCTTTGTTTTTGTGGAACACATCTTTTCCTACAGAATTCTTCTGTAAGTCTGTTAAAATAAGCTTTAGATTGGATATGAGGAAAAATTTCTTCACTGAAAAGGTTATCAAGCATTGGAACAGGCTGCCCAGGGAAGTGTTTGAGTCACCATCTCTGGAAGTATTTAAAAGACGTGTAGTTGTGCCCCTTAAAGACATGATATAGTGGTGGACTTGACAGTGTCAAGTGAAAAGTTGGATTCCATGATCTTAAAGGTCTTTTCCAACCTAAATGATTCTATGATTTTACACCAAATATTGTCTTCCAGCACCCAAAAAATCCTTTGTGCAGTTTTAAGAGACATTACTGTCAAAATGTCCATACATCTTCTGTCATTATCTTCCAAAGTACTTGTAGATGTGCTCGTTTGCATTTCAGTGTACCATCTTTAGGGCAGAAATTCTTATTTTGGTTATGTATTTTTTGTCATGGTTTAACCCCAGCCAGAAAACTAACCACCACACAGCCACTTGCTCACTCCCTCTCAGTGGGATAGGGGAAAGAATCAGGTTAAAAGTAAGAAAACTCAGGTGTTGAGATAAAGACAGTTTAAGGGGAAAAACAAAAGCCATGTGCACAAGTAAAGCAAAACAAGGAATTCATTCGTTACTTCCCATCAGCAGGCAGATGTTCAGCCATCTCCAGGAAAGCAGGGCTCTATCAAGCGTAAATGTTACTTGGGGAGATAAAAACCATCACTCTGTACATTGCCCCTTCCTCCTTCTTCCCCCAGATTTTATTGCTGAACACAATGTCATATGGTATGGGATGTCCTTTTGGTCAGTTGGGTTCAGGTGTCCCAGCTGTGTCCTGTCCCACCTTCTTGTGCACCCCCAGCCTACTCGCTGGTGGGTTGGGGTGAGAAGCAGAAAGGGCCTTGGCTCTGTGTAAGCACTGCTCAGCAATAACGAAAACATCTCTATGTCATCAACAATGTTCTCTGCACAAATCCAAAACATAGCACCATACAAACTACTGTTAAGAAAATCACCTCTATCCCAGTAAAAAAAACCAGCACAAATTTTCGCCAGTGGTTTTCAGTGTTTCTTTATTTACAAGACACTGAGTATTTTCTAGGATATTAGAGATACATCTGCAGAACATTTAAACTAACAGGCCTACTCTTCAGAGTGATACACGTAAAATCTTGTAAGGTGTATTCCATGAACCTTAAAGTAAACTGAACTACCAAGACACCCAAGGAATACAATTTGATAACTGGTTCTCACATATGATAGTACTGCATATGTGAAATAACGCTCTACTACGCATATGATATATTATAACAAATATCACATACCCATTGTGATCAGCACTAATACATAGTAAAGAAAGGCATCTTTAGAGAAAGAAATGGCATCAAACATATATAAAAATTTGATTCTTAAAGTAGCTTAAATTCAACATATTTTTGCTTTCTGTATATCTTCACTGTAAAGATACTTTACCAGAACCATATTTTTGTGAACTGGTATATCATAGTATCATAGAATCATAGAATCATAGAATCATAGAATCATACTGCATCCAGCTCTGGAACCCTGTGCATGGACACACATACACTTCTTGGAGCAAGTCTAGAGGAGGGCCACAACAATGATCAGAGGGATGGAATACCTCTGCTATTAAGAAAGGCTAAGAGAGTTGTGGTTGTTCAGCCTGGAAAAGAGAAGGCTCCAGGGACACCTTATTGCAGCCTTCCAGTACTTAAAGGGGGCCCGTAGGAAAGATGGGGACAGGTGTTTTAGCAAGGCCTGTAGTGATGGGACTGTGTCAAAGGCCTTACAGAAATCCAGCTAGACAACATCAGTAGCTCTTCCCTTGTCCACTGATGTGGTCACTCCCTCCTAGAAGGCCACTAGGTTGGTCAGGCAAGGACTTGCCCTTGGTGAAGCCATGCTGACTGTCTCAAATCACCTCCCTGTACTCCATGCGCCTTTAGCATAGCTTCTAGGAGGATCTGCTCCATGATCTTCCCAGGCACAGAGGTGAGGTTGACAGGTCAGTAGTTCCCAGGGTCCTACTTTTGACTCTTTTTAAAAAATGGGTGCAATGTTTCCCCTTTTCCGGTCTCCAGGGACTTCGCCTGACTGCCATGGTTTTTCAAATACCATGGGGAGTGCCTTGGCAACTACCTCAGAGAATTCCCTCAGGACTCTGGGATGCATCTTGCCAGTTCTCATAGACTTGTGCATGTTCAGGTTCCTCTGGTGGTCTTGAACCTGATCTTCTCTTACATTGGGAGGGGCTTTGCTCCTCCAATCCCCGTCTTGCAGTCCATCCACTCAAGAGTTGTGGGAAGAGAGACTGCCGGTGAAGATTGAGGCAAAGAACTCATTGAGTACCTCAGCCTTCTCCTCAACTGTTTTTACCAATCTGCCAGTCTTGCTTATCATGGGGGATATGCTGTCTTTGACCTTCCCTTTCTGGCTGACATACTTATAGAAGCCCTTATTATTCTTTTCATCCCTTGCCAAATTCATCTCCAACTGCGCCTTGGCCATCCCGACCCAAGCCATGCACAACTGGGCACCGTCCCTATACTCTTCCCAGGCTACCTATCACAGGATCATAGAATCATAGAATCTTTAAAGTTGGAAAAGACCTCTAAGTTCATCAAGTCTTTGAAGACACACCCTACCATCCCTTAGACAAAGGCAGCAGAGGAGGCTCCACAAGCAGCAGAGGATCCCCTACTGTCTTGCCACCAGAAAGAAGGTGGGAACCTAAGAGATGAGGGGGAATGGAAACAAGTCCCTGCTCAGGGCTTCAGGCAAATCTCCTCCCAGCCTCCCTCACCTTCCCAGTTGCCCTTACACAACAGATATGGGGCTCTGGAACTTGAGGGACAAGCACATGAGGATGTAGATGAAGGTCTATCCAAAGGGTTGCCTATGATGAGTCAGACAGCCCCACACATTACTGCTACCTCTGCTAAGAAAAAAAGGAGGGTAATTGTTGTAGGCAATTCCCTTCTGAGGGGAACGTAGGGCCCAATATGCCAACCAGACCCAGCTCACAGTGAAGTCTACTGCCTCCCTGGGGCCCAGGTGAGAGGTGTCACTAGGAACCTCCCTGGTCTGGTATGGCCCACTGATTACTGCCTACTGTTGGTTATGCAGGTTGGCAGTGATGAGGCTGTGGAGAGAAGTCTAAAAGAGATCAAAAGGGACTTCAGAGCTCTGGGGCAACTGGTTGAAGGATCAGGAGCACA
This sequence comes from Phaethon aethereus, assembly GCF_964289735.1. NCBI lineage: Eukaryota > Metazoa > Chordata > Aves > Phaethontiformes > Phaethontidae > Phaethon > Phaethon aethereus. The sequence continues at coordinate 209,650,473 of NC_138575.1, forward strand.
GGTAGTGTTTTCATCAATCCCTTCAGTGGCAGAGAGGAACACTGAAAGGAACAAGAAAACTCACATGGTTAACACGTGGCTCAGAAACTGGTGTCATTGGCTTAATTTTGTGGTTTTGACCATGGGACTGTTTACATGGCACCGGGCCTGCTGGCAGCAGATGGAGTTCAACTATCTCCCAGGTGGGAATAGATTCTTGTTTCTGAGTTTGGCGGGCCTCATCGAGAGGGTTTTAAGCTAGATTCAAAGTGGGAAGGGGATAAAACCAGACTCACTAGAGATGAACCTAGGGGTAGCATGCCAGTGTTGGGGGTGAAATTGATAGCCCAGCTCAAGTGCATTGACACCAATGCACGCAGCATGGGCAGAAAACAGGAGGAGCTGGAAGCCATTGTGCAGCGGGACAGCTATGACTTAGTTGTCATCACAGAAACATGGTGGGACAACTCTCATGACTGGAGTGCTGCAGTAGATGGCTACAAGCTCTTCAGAAGGGATAGGCATGGAAGGAGAGGCGGTGGGTTGGCTCTGTATGTTAGGGAGTGTTTTAATTGCATAGAGCTCAACGATTGTGATGATAAGGTAGAGTGATTACAGGTAAGGATGAGGGGGAAGGCAAACACGGCAGATATCCTGCTGGGTGTCTGTTACAGATGACCCAACCAGGAAGAAGGAGGAGTTGAAACATTCTACAAGCAGAAGTCTGGCAGAAGGCTCACAATCTCTTGCCCTTGTTCTTGTGGGGGACTTCAACTTACCAGACATCTGCTGGAAATAAAACACAGCAGAGAGGAAACAGCCTAGGAGGTTTGGTCTCTAAAACTACGTGAAAGGGTGTTGTGGTGAGGTGGGTGTTGGTCTCTTCTCCCAAGTAACTAGCAACAGAACGAGAGGAGATGGCCTCAAGTTGTGCCAGGAGAGGTTTAGAGTGGATATTAGGAAAAATGTCTTTACTGAGAGAGTGTTCAAGCATTGGAACAGGCTGCCTAGGGAGGTGGGAGTCACCATCACTGGAGGCGTTCAAAAAACCTGTAGACATGGCACTTCGGGATATGGTTTAGTGGGCATGGTGGTGTTGGGTTGACAGTTGGACTTATAGAATCATACAATCATACAATCATTACAGTTGGAAAAGACCTTTAAGGTAATCAAGTTCAACTGCCGTTCTACATGTCCCTGCTTCCACTGCCTGTGCATTTCCTTCTTGCCCTTTAATTTGACCAGCAGGTCTCGACTCATCCATGCAAATCTCTTGTCTGTCTTTCCTGATTTCTTACACTATTTCTTATGTTATTAATACTAAACTGGACCTTGAATCAGATCCTACTTAGCTGATTTCTCTTCCTAGTGACAGCTGATCTGCACTCCCATTTATGCAAGTAAAGGCTTGACCTTGCATAAACAGCATGTTCTATAAGTTTAACCAGTATTTCAGATCATGGCAGTAAACAAGGCTTACAGAAGTACTGTCTTTAGCATCCTATTTTGGCTTATTCATCCTTGCATTGCATTTGTTTCACATTGCTATTTAAATGTCAGTTTGTCCCTAATTTAGTTCATATTCAAATCTATCAGATTCTTTGTTTTGTTCATAAAGTTAGATATAAGGTAAATGAAATTTCGACCAACTTTCTTTGCTATGTCACTGCCAACCTCAATATTTGCATTTTGATTTTGTTGTGTTTCACACACTGGATTCAATTTGTCTTCTAAGCCATACTCTTACCTATGTGGTCATGTCCCTTTCTCACAAGGATCCCTCCTGCTTAGTACACTGTTTTCAAAACTGACCCATTTAAAGTGACTGTAAATGTTATGAATTTGTATTATTGGTGATTACAAGAGCATACCAGGGCAATGAGGACCCTACCCATTCTTTGTTTTGTTTGTACTCTTCCCTAAGCTTTTGGTACTTCTCCCTTATAGAACAAAGTTGCAGACTAGATTTACATGGGGTCAAACTTTGAAATGCAGTTCTTTGTGTGTTAACTCTTCACATGCAAAATATATGAGGTTTTCTTCCACCCAAAGGAAATGTCACAGGGGGTGGAGGGCATTAAAATGGTAGCAATACTCAGGATGGAACTATATTCACAGAAAAATTTTCTTGACTCTCCACACCTCACCCCACCTCAACTTCTCAGCTTGAAATTGTCAGTAATTGATTCTGTGAAATTAAAAAAAAAAAAAGCCTAAATTTTAAAAAATCCAGTTGTTTTGAAATAAATGGAGAGTTTGTTTTCAAATTTGCACACCGAGAATAAAGGACTTACACATTCTTTTTTTTTATATGTAAACTCTCCTTAGCACTCAGGTCTTATTCTGAAGCATTTGAATTGCCTGTAGTACAAAAAAACCCACCATAATATCTTTGTATATAAGAGTAACTACTCAGTAAATGTGGAATAAAGGCAATCATGTATACAAAACTACTTGCTGATATAAGGAACATCTATTTTGTAGATGAGTAAACAGACATGATTAACCGCTTCATTAGAGCACAAGAAAACACATTCACAGTTGAATGAGAAATTACCATTGTACTATAAAAATACTTCGGGTTTAGTTATATACAAATTTATCTCAGAAAACCAAAACGCTGAATATAACTTTTTGGTTGGGTCATTTGGAGTTTTTTGCCTCACTACCATATAATAAGCAATAACTTGATTGACATGAAAAGAGCTTGTTGGCCTAAACATTCCTAAAATAATTTGAAGATTTGCAACTGTGTCAATAGCTGCACTTTTTAAAGGTCTTGTTTGATTCATACATTACAAACAGAATGAGGAATACATGTATTCTTCACATTTTGATCAAATCTTGGAGTACATATCCAATCTTTATTTATTTTAAACTGCCTTTAACTCCTCACAATAACTTTTACCAAAGTGTGCAAGAGAAACAGTTTTCTGCAAGCATTTCTTTTATCCTGATATTTCTTGAGTCAATTGCGAAAATCAAAATTAAACACTTTTTTGTGTGTTATTTTATTATTTCATTTATTGCAATTTATTCTTAATTTGACCAGTGAGATTCACTGAAAATGTTACTAGTAATTTTTTAATGTATTCTTGCAAGTCATTGATAACTACTTTTTACTAACAGTAAAAAGCACATGATAGGAATTTAATCCTAAAAAAGATCACGAGATAGACAGTAACTCCTTCAGTGAAAGCCCAGAATTATCTAGTTGCTGTTTTACTGAACTTGTGCAGGCTGTTCTTATATCATTTTAATTTCATCGTAAACATGTACTTAAGTATCAAGTCAAATGCCTTAGAGAAATCTGTACAGAAGAAATCAGTTGCACTTACTTTATCTACCAAGCATATTACTCCAAAGATTTTTCTGTAATTTTTTCCAAGTTGGCATTAATTATATTGGTTCCTTTAACTTTTTGTTAGTTCATCTGCATACCAGCTATATCACTATTTTGCCCAGGACTGATGTTACAATGACGAGACTGTAACTGTGAAAAGTTGATCAATTACCCTCTTTAAAATAAATTGTGAAACATTAGTTTCTTCCAGAATGTTGGAACTTTTCCAGAATTTCAAGGCTTACTGAAAAATCAACATTAACTGCCCAGAGAGCTCCTTAGCTACATCCTTTAAACCTCTTAGTCATAAATTATGTGACAATGCTTTTAAGCGTGTAGCTTCAGAAAAACGAATCACCCTATTCATTGCTTTCATCAAATCTTATGTGACATGATTCAGAAACATGTTTATTCCCCAAATAGAACCAATATATTTATTGAACATCCAGTCATTTATTAATAATTCTTTAGTTTTTCCCCAAAACCCATACGATATCAAGATAAAGATCTTTTTTTCTTTAACTAGCCTTTTTTCTACTGAGTTCTACATAGAAGTATCTCCTTCTATTATTACTATTTTAATAGACATAAGTTAGTCCTGTATCCCTTGGCATTCCATACCAATTTTTATAACTCCTAGCTTATGAGAAATATTTATTACTTCTTTTTTTTTTTATTTGTCACATATAACTGCTCTCTTTAACATTCTAAATCACAGTCATTTGTAACCAGTGTGGCCCTTTTTCTCAAGAGTGACTGTAGCTTTTCTGGTGTCCACCAAAGTATTCTTAAACAGCTCTTCATTATCTCTTATATTTTTCATGCTTTTATTTCTTTCTCCTAACTTTCTCCATCAGCGCACAATTGCATTTAGCCTGCAATTTTTTAAGCTCTTTGAAAAGAGTATTGCCCATAACTATTGCTAAATGAAGACAATGAACCAGTATAGCATGTTACTAAATGCTTAGAGTATATGTGAAGATGTACAAATATTTTACAGTACAAGGTTTCAGTATCGTAAAGTTAAGGGTTTTTTTGGTCTTTCTTTTCAAACGTCACAATTCCTGTATTACGTTTGAAGAGAATAATGGTGGAGATAACAAGGGTAAAGGTATTTGATAGCTTTCCTGAGTGTATCTGTGAATACCATATCCAGGTTTTTAGCCATACTCAATACCACCGGTTTTATACAACTGTTAGTGTTAAGAATTTCTGCCTTGTTGCAAGTCTTCATAAATAATCATATACCTCTACCACATCCTGCCACACCAGAGAAGTAGGAAAAGTGCACATGTATAATCACTTAGCAGTATAGTTAAATACAATAGGAACTAAACAGATCTTTCAAAACTTCAGTCACTCTTGAGCCTTACAACAAATAAAAGATGTCAAAATATTTTCTCAGATCTCTTAGATCTCAAGGTATTTTTGTAACTCAAAACACAAAATAAAATCATCCTTATTAGGAGAAGGTCTGTTTCCCTGTTTTTTCTTCCCTGAGTAAGGTTTATACAGGTTGAGGCCCTGACTTAACATCTTATCCTTTAAATTTTTTTTTTTTTAATTTCACACAACACCTTCTTGTATGTGCCAAATCTGTTTCAGACACACATATTTAAAAGTACTGGAATCAACTGCATAACTATCTTCTTGTTTTAATCCTTGTTCATGCAGTCAACACTACTATTTTGCTTTTGCACATGGCCTCTTAATCCATTCCACTAATTAGTTTTTTTACCCTCTTAAACCCCTATAGTAGCTGCCTGCTGTGTGCATGCTCTGACCTTTAATCACCAAACCCTCCACTTTCCACACAGATGTTTACTTCTGTTATCTCCCCCTTTTATCTTGGCTTATATATTGACTTCTCATCACTGGATTTGTCCTATTAACCTTGTCCTATTTTTTTAAAGTAAACCCCACGTGGTATTCCCTTTTTTAGAAATACATCAGATGACACAATGGTGTATGAAAGGTGTTGAATTCTGAGCCAAGTCATCTAAAACCCTTTGTTTATTTATTCAGGTTCAAGAAAAGGCTTTATCTAATGCCTCAAATGAGTTGCAATAAGAGGGCAGATAGCTACTGACTCAAGCTGAGGATAAAATGCTGCATTAGGTTCTCAGAAATGACACTTCCTCAGAAAGAATTATTGTTTTGTAGACTAGCGAAGAGCACAAAGTCCAGGAATGTTGCACTTCTTTTCAGGACAACTCAGCATTTTGTAGAAATTCTATGTCTTACAGCCAGTCATGCCCACAAGCTACAGAAACATTTGTTTATTTATGCCAGTGCGTCTGCCCTCTTCTATCCTCAGAGCACAGCCGTGATGGGGATTACACAGCTACATGGTGTGAGAGACGTGTTCTCTCTTTCTCATGGGTTTTATTCCTGTCATTTTTCTTATCATGTGAAACACCAGATTGTAAATTCTTTGAACCATGCTAGTATCTTTTTTGTTTGTACTGTGAAGCTCATTTGATGTATCAACGCTAGAAAGGTGGTTAAGGTTTGGTTAACATTATCTCAGGGTACATTACCTAAACATGACCCTCTGTCACAAGAGACTTTGCCCAGCTGAATCACATCTACCCTACAGCCTATATCAGAAACAGTTTGTTTTCCCTGTCTTGCCTTGGGGGTAACAAAAACATTATAATGATTAAAAACTGATATAAAGGCAGAAAGAGGAGGAATATAAACGGATCAGTTTTCTTACACTTTGTAACCTCCTTTTGGTGCAGAAAAGCTTTGTAATGTTTTATCCATCAATGACTAATGCCTAGAGATTGGTTTTACACAAAACATGGGGCGGGGGGGAAGATCTGTGGGCTGCACTACTTGACGGAGGATTATAACAAAAATAGTAATAAAAGAAAATAATGAAAAACCTACAATCTAAATTCTGGATGCTATTTATTTCCCATTTGGTACCTTCCGAAACATTACTCTCCAGCAACATGTGTTCCAAACATGTTGTCACTCTCAAACAAGCCTAATAGCTCTTGTATCTGGACTTCCTTCATGATTAATGATGACTTGATTACCTCATCTCTATTATATAGTGAACAAATTAATTAATGTGTTAAATTCTCTCACTCTGTTAAAATACGGTTTCAGAATCACAGAGTCATGTGAATCCCATTGTGTACTGTTGCCTGGGATTATTTCTCTCTAGGTGCAGGACTTTGCATTTCCCCCCATTGAACTTTATGAGGTTTCTGTTAGCCCATTTCTCCAGCCTTTCAACGTGTCTTTGTATGGTAGTGATTCCATCTGGTGTATCAGCCAGTCCTCCCAGTTTCATATCATCTGCAAATATGCTAAGGGTGCAGTCTATCCCACTGTCCTGGTCATTACTAAAGATGTTGACCAGTATTAACCCCAGGATCATCCCCTGGAAAACACCTCTAATGGCTGACTGCCCTCCAACTGGACTTAGTGCCACTGAGCACAGCCCTCTGGGCCTGATCATACAGCCAGATTGCTTTGGTTTGGTAGGTTTCAGCTATAGACTAAGTCTATAATAGAGTTAAAACTGAGTTAATTCATCATGCCGACAAGACAGAAAATACAAGTAGAGGAATGCTTAACACAAAACAAAGCCAAGACAAAATGATGTGACACTGTTATGACCCATCAAAAGAAAGGAAAGCAACAGAAATGTGCATCATCTAGTTACAACACCTTGTTGGAGCCTACAAGATCAGATGATCATGGACAAGGACCGTGTTCATAACTTCTTTCCTGAATTCCATCTTGTATACCAGCAGTTCTATAGTTTCATGCTCTTAACTCTTACAAATTATCATAGTCAGTGTTTCCTCTTTATACTTATATTTTATATATATGTATTTATATATAATATATATATTTATACATACTTTATACATATGATGCATAATATTTTCATTCAAAGTTTTACTCTTTTAGCTTATAATAAAATTAGTATTGTATTAAAATTTATGTCTATGATATGATTTGCAAATAGGTAGAATGCAGCTGACTTGATAACAATTTTGGGAGAGGAGTTATTTATTATACTTGTAGTCAAAATATTTCTTAATCATGGCTGTGTCTATATTTGCCAAGTGTTTGTCCTTAGTGAGACTTCGGGCCTGGACACTGAGAATGGAGCCACCGCACCTGTATTTATCTGTGGAAGAATCAGGGGTTTTACAGAAACAGATATCTAGGACCAACTTTACTTAGTAAATGGCCCTGCCAGGAGGAAAACCATTCTGTCCAGCTTAATATCTGCCAAAGGAATTCATTAAATTACCTTTGGAAATAGCTCACTCTTCTCCTTGAGTAAACATAGGTAATGAGCTTGGGATACACAACTGACTTTTAAATGGCCCAAGGGTATCTGGACTGAAGTCTAGAGTGACTCTGCATTTTTTTGTTTCATCACACCTTCCTCATATGTATTGTGTATTGTCTTCACTATATGTTTGTCCAAAATATGTTTGTCATTGTACACTCTACCAAATGCTATGAACTTAAGCCAGAAATTAACAAAGTTCAAATCATTCAGTAAGATGAATTTTTTTTATGGTAGTAAGTGATCTTTTTATCCTCAGGCCAAGTACCATTTTCTGCTCTCATTGGAGGTCAGATCTGCTTGTAGTCGACTAGACATTGAGTGTAGTTAAGTCCGCCCAAGCAGGCAGATCCCAGGGAGACAGTCAAGGAAATCTTTGTTTAATGAAGGTAAATCCAGGGTCAGGCAGGATTCTGCTAGCACAGAAGAGATGCTCTGATTGACTCAATTATAAAGATGGAGGGTTTATAGGAAGTGGATATAGGTGAATTACTTCTAGTTGAAAAAGTTCATCAGCTTTAATACAAGTTATGATCCTATCTGAGGGAAGGAAAACCTAAGGACTCGGCTTTCTAAAGGACAAGGTCACAGATGTGTGATCTGTGGAAATGACCTGAAGAATTACCCAGGCTTTAGAGCCTTCAGTCTGACTGGAACGTGAAAATTGTCTTTAAGCTAAACCAGAATAAGTTACATTAAACTGTGTTATTATTTAATTTCTTATTATATTTCCAAGTAAAGGAATAAACTTCATAAAGTTTGCATTTTGCTAAGTAAATTCACTTTCACCTTTACTTTAATGTTTGCCTACTGTTAAGAATGATTTGAGGAGACCTGGCAAACAATAAACATCCCAAAAGTGTGACAAGACTTTTTAAGACTCCTCCACTGCCAAGCAGTGATGCCTCACAAATAAGACAAAGTCCTCAAAGGTTTTCAGAGTGCTCCTCTACTGAGCTGCAAGAGCACTCTCAAAACCTCTTATTGCCAGAATGCATTTGACTTCCAACAGACAATGAAGCAAGAACCTCAGATCCAGTGACACTTTCAGGATTCATCCTAGTAAAAAGTGGAAAATCTACTTGTGCATCACACTGTGCAACTTGCAGGCAATTTGTCAAGGAGACATTGTAAACCCAAGGCGGAAAGTGGTATCTCTACTGAGACAGAAGAGGAATAAGAAACATCTAAGCTTGGGACCAAGGAACGTTTGTACGGAAATGTTTGTTAACAAAAGCAAATCGGAGGAAACTGAGCTCCGACTCACAAAGATTGGGAACACACATCTGATCAGGATTCTTTAGAAATATCATCAGGAGAGGCATCTGCACTCAACTGATTCTTCCCTTTCAGATCATTCACCTAGTAGCTGACATGCATGGAAGTATGAGAGCCCTCTGCTTCATCTGAAAAATCAGGTTTGATCAAAGCTTAGTAAGTATAATATTTATTAGACAGAAAATAATAATAATAAAAAAAGCAATCTCCCCCTTTTCCTCCAACAATTTTAAACTCTGTAAAAAAAATCTTTTCTGTAGTAATAAGCCTCTGTCTTAAACTCCCTCTCTGTTATGTGACATTCTACAGCATAGGATCAGTTATGGTTCAAAGTGCCTTGCTAACTGAGCAGAAATGTGGGACTGCAGAATAGTGGACAATTGAATTGTAAAAATTTGCGGGTAAATTCTTAATGTTAAACTATTTGGAATCCTGTGAAGATCTATTGCTGTAATTAGGCAGGAAACAGAACTTGTATTGGCTTAATAAGCTGTAATATTTTGAGTGTTCCTTTTAAAATTCTCTATTCAACAGAATTCAGAAGTTAAATGTCAAAGAATAAAGATGTTCTATTTTGGAGATTACCCACAAAGAAACAGGTCTGAAATTTGGCAAATATCCATTTCTCACTAAGTTCTCAACCAGATGGAGATTAAAAATAATAGTGTAAGGGACTGACAGCTAACCTTCTTGCAATCACTGAACAGTTCATTTCAATTGTCTCATCCGTATTACTCCCACATCTCTTGATATTTTCCTATGGCAATCTTTTTTCTTTCTAATACAGGAAAAACTTTAATGGAGATATCAGAGTAAAAAGAGATGTTAAGAAGAAAATGGGTCTATTAATGAATGAAATAAGGGGAGACAATTATACAAAATGTTTAAAATATTGAATTCTCTGTTTTATTCCTCTTCAGAAAAACAGGAAAATAAAAATAAAACAACAAAACAAACAAACAAACAAACAGTAGAGAACTCTGAACAGCTATTAAAAAAAAGTTATGGATATAGTAAAATGGGTTAGTGATGAAAAAATGGGGAAAAATACATTGGAAAGCAAACATTATTTCTAAAAACCTTGTAGATCAGATGTTCTGTATTTTTCTCAGGTAAAAGTCCATCTTAAAGCACTTTAAATGCAACAAAAAGTCTGGTATTGACTACAAGACTCTATAGACACTAGTTAACAGCATCTGAAAGTTATTTTTTATATATTGAGGGACAAGTGGAGAAATATGAGGATGTAGTTGGAAAACATATTTCTATTCTAAAATGGTAAGGAGTATATTCATGCTAAGAACAGTTAATAAAGCTTATATATACTATTAACAGAAGCATAGCAAGATATAAGGTTATAAAAATCTCTATATATCTTGAGAATCAATTTATAAAGAATATAATTAATGAAGTAAAAAATAATACATCAAACTAAAATCACAGAACAAACAATACAATACCTCTGTACTTAGGTTTTGTTTTTTAAAAAAATCATACAAAGCATAATATGGAAATAGCCACTGATGTAGTAGACAGAATGAAAACAAAGGTTTGAGTTGAGAATAATGCTTTCAAGATTAATATTCCTAAACTCAAGTGGGAAATTATCTCCTGATCATATGTTTAAGTTTCCAAACTAGAACCAAATACCAGTACCTGAATAATTTTCCTAAAATTCACTGTGGTAAAATTAAACATATTAACAGGTACTGTCTGCATCTCTTTGCCTTTCTTTCACAGGGTGTTTCTATAATTTCATAATTTTAAAATGAGAGAGTATTTCAACGTTATGTTAGAATCTACTTTGAAAAAGATCAAAATGGCATTGCTAAATGAGTTCAAAATACTTTTTTTCCAGAAGTTTCTTTCAGTGTAGATTTTTTTCTCCTAAACAAAAAAAAAAAATTAAAAAAAAATTAAAATTGTTTTGAAAATTTGACATTGATAAAAAGAAAATTATCAGCTCTGGGCACTTTATACAGATGCTTTCAACCCACTGTTACATCCACAGTACATTAAGAATAACTAAAGATTTTTTAACTCAGAACAGGCTTTGCAAAGTAGTGAATTGATATTCACAGATTCCATGGCTGCTACGATGCAACACACACTGACAGGCAATGATGACTACATCTCCCGTCTCACTAGCCAGATTAGCTGCAGTACAGTATCCTGATATACTTTAGCAGTACATCATTGGTGTTATTTATTTGCACTACTTGGCACTGAACATGGATCAAAAAAAGACAACCCCTGTCTCAGCTCACAATCTAAATATAAGACCTGAAACAAAAGATGAATGTAGACAGACAAGGAACAAAGAGAAAGCAATGAGATGTTGCTGATCTTCGCATGCCAGGAGACATAAGTTCTTACTTTTTTTTGTTCTCAAAGAATTCCGTGGAGTAACAAAGTGGAGGAGGAATTTGTAAAAGGATAAAAGAAATGTTTTTCAGTTGTTTATGGAGATATCCTCCCAACAGGCAGCAGGAGGAAAAGCAAAAAGGTGCTTGTATAAAAGTCAAATGAGATGGCATTGTAGATTCAGTAGGTGCAGAAATGACCTTTTGAAATACCAAGACGTCAGCTGAATTATTTCATTTGAATCAACTGATTTAAAGAAGGAAAAACAGAACAGCAGAAAGACTCCATGAATATTTCCTTAAGAGTTACAGGTAGCTGTGGAATTGCTTGCAGGCTTTGTGCTTCCACGACTTGTAGGATTGCATTGGCTGTGCAAATATTAAACCTATTTTAGGGTTCCATTCCACCTTCTTATACAACTTTAACTTCAGTTAATTGCCTAATTGTGCTAAATCTAAACTTAAGAGCATTATCTGAGTCTGATTGATAGCCATTGCTGGCAGATGAAGAACAGGGTTCATAAAGTGGAGGGCAGTACTTCAGAACCAGTTATGTTCCCATGCTCTCTACAAGCTGATGAGCTGCTCTCAGTAAATCTGTATGGGCTTTTTTGCATCACTTCAGAGCCCTTCAAATACAGAAGAGGTATATGTACTCAATAAAAAAAACCCCAACCAAACGTTAAGAAGAATTAATATGAACTATATGCACTTAAGCAATTGATGAAGATGATACCTCAGTTTAATACATTAAACTACTTCTACTGAACCATAGAAACTGTGTGTGTCGTGATTTTAGCTTATCAACAGACTTGTTTAGAGCTCTTTCATTTGAGAGCACTGCTGATACCTGGAGGACAGATCTCTCTTCCCCTTCTTCCACACAATGATTGGATCCATTAAGGTACTCCAGCATGTCTTTAAAACAATAGTCAAATTGTTCAGTGCAAGACTATGGAGAGGGCACAATCTGGAATCACACTATCAAAGTCAGAAGATTTACTATATTATAAAGCTGCTGTTGGAAAAGAAAGGAGCTATGAAAATGTAATTTAATGAAGACATAATGTTTATCTGAGGCCTCCTAAATTACTGAGCTATATTTCCTTTCTATTTTAAATGTGCAACTCTCACTTCCATGGCATTCTTCTTTGCTTCTTAGGATTTTATTAGCCCTAGGGATCGAGAATCAGATGGTTTACCTCAGTCTGTTATAAATATCAGCTTTTTTTGGATTTGTGAAAAATACACATTAGGCTATATTTTGTTTTAATTCACAATAAGCCTGCTGGGCTAAATTTGTAAAATGTGCATATTTTTTAATTAATGATTTCATTAAAAAATTATCTGAATCAAACTTTTTAGCAGTTTTGCTTATTGATTTTCTGAGTGGCTGTATATATCTAGCAGAACTTTGATTTCACAGAAATATTAAAAGTATCATACTGATGATATTACTCAGGTTCAATATTACTCAGGTTCAATATTATGTCTCCCATAGTAAAACCACAATGCCAGAGTTAAGTGCAAAAAAAGCCAAATGGAAAACTATGGGTAAGAAAGGTAGTTAAAGTTCATGTCTCCTTATATTTCAATTCAATCTTACATGCCTATAGGTGTTTCTGTTTTTCTAATGCATCAAACAGTTCAATGACATTAAATGATCTCATTATGGACACTTCCATTATCTCAACAGAAAATAAGTTAGTGGCTGGGAGAGAGGTGGCACAAAGCCAAAACCTTTTGTGTTGCTTATTGATGAACATATTAAGGAAATGAAGGTGAGTGAGAGGGTATTCTCACAAAGAGTTTTTAAAAAAAAAAAGGTACTTATGGTAACCAGAATTTAAGGAAGGCAACCGGAGAGAATAAATAAATAATTAAATAAACAACAAAACTAAGCAAATATATTTATCTCAGTAAAAAGTAGAGAAAATAAATGGATTTTTAAGCACTGTGCTAACATACCTGAGCTCTAGTAGTTTCTAAATTGCTTCTAGAGAGACAGATTCTGAATGATGTCATCTCTATTTAAAGAAGTGTCATAGCTCAACTAAAAATTATTGACAGAAAATGGCAGTATTTAGCAGCTCTTGTAATGCAGAAGATGAGATTAATTGATGGACAAAATTAATTGCCAGGTTCTTAAACTACTTTACTATAAATTTTTCTACAAAACCAAACAGAAGTTATTCCTGATAGCTGAGGAATACTTGCCTGTACTTATGTACATATAACTTAGTGGTTTACATACACTTGGTTTCATCTTCACTTTCTCTTTCTTGCAAACACATTGAAGAATTAATTTCATCTGTTGTCTAAGTCTGCATCAAACTGAAACTGTATTAAAAAGCCACCACAACTGAATTGGAAAGGATTGTGCATAGAATTATAAGATCATAGAGTAGTAGTTTGTGTTGGAAGGGACCATTAAAGGTCATCTAGTCCAAAACCCCTGCAATGACCAGGGGCATCTGCCCAGGGAGGTGGTGGAGTCACCATCACTGGAATTATTCAAAAAATCGTGTAGATGTGGCACTTCAGGACATGGTTAAGTGGGCTTAGTGCTGTTGAGTTGACGATTGGACTTGATCTTAAAGGTCTTTTCCAACATTAATGATTCTATGATTCTGTGATCTTCAACTAAATCAGGTTGCTCAGAGCCCTGTCCAACCTGACCTGGAATGTTTCTAGGGATGGGCTGTGTACCACCTCTCTGGGGAACCTGTGCCAGTGGTTCACCACTCTCGGTGCGAAAAATTTCTTCCTTAGATCTAGTTTAAATCTGCCCTCTTTTAGTTTAAAACCATTACCCCGTGTCCTATCACTACAGGCCCTAACAAAAAGTCTGTCCCCATCTTCCTTATCAGCCCCCTTTAAGGACTGGAAGGCTGCAAGAAGGTGTCCCCGGAACCTTCTCTCCTCCAGGCTGCAACCCCAACTCTCTCAGCCTGTCCTCACAGGAGAGATATTCCATCCTTCTGAGCATTTTGATGACCCTCCTCTGGACCCTCTCCATCAGGTTCATGTCTTTCCTGTGTTGAGGGTTCCAGACCTGGACGCAGCACTGCGGCGGGGGTCTCCCCAGAGAGAAGTAGAGGGGCAGAATCCCCTCCCTCGACCTGTTGGCCACGCTGTTTTGGATGCATCCCAGGAGACAGTTGGCCTTCTGAGCTGTGAGTGCACATCATTGGTTCATGTCCAGCTTTTCCTCCACCAGTAACCCCAAGTCCTTCTTGGTGGGGCTGCTCTCAACCCCTTCATCCCCCAGCCTGTACTGATACCGGGTGTTGCCCCAACCCAGGTGCAGGACCCTGCCCTTGGTCTTGTTGAACATCATGAGGTCCACACAGGCCCATTCCTTGAGCTTTTCCAGGTCCCTCTGGATGGCATCCTGTCCCTCAGGTGTGTCAACTGCATCACTCAGCTTGGTGTCATCCACAAGCTTGCTAAGGGTGCACTTGATCCCACTGTCTGTGTCACTGATGAAGATATTAAACAGTGCTGCTCCCAATACAGACCCCTGCGGGACACTACCCCTCACCAATCTACGTCTGGACATCGAGTCATCGATCACTACTGTCTGGATGCCACCATTCCACCAATTCCTCATCCACCCAACAGTCCACCCATCAAATGTGTAGATCTCCAGTTTAGAGAGAAGGATGTTGTTGGGGACTGTGTCAAAGGCCTTACAGAAGTCCAGACAGATAACATCGGTAGCTCTTTCCTTCTCCACTGATGTGGTCATTCTATCCTAGAAGGCCACTGGGTTGGTCAGGCAGGACTTGCCCTCAGTGAAGCCATGCTGGTTGTCCCAAATCACCTCCCTGGCCTCCATGTGCCTTAGCATAGCTCCTAGGAGGATCCGCTCCGTCATCTTCCCAGGCACAGAGGTGAGGCTGGCAACTTCATAGTTCCCAGGGTCCTCCTTTTGACCCTTTTTAAAAAATGGGTGCCATGTTTCCTTTTTTCCAGTCTCCAGGGACTTCACCTGGCTGCCAGGACTTTCCAAATACCATGGAGAGAGGCTTGGCAACTACCTCAGCGAATTCCCTCAGGACTCTCAGATGCATCTCATCAGGTCCCATAGACTTGTGCATGTTCAGGTTCATCAGGTGATCTCGAACCTGATCTTCTCTTACAGTGGGAGGGACTTTGCTCCTCCAGTCCCCGTCTTGCAGTGCATCCACTCAAGAGATGTGGGAAGAGAGACTGTCAGTGAAGTCTGAGGCAAAGAACTCATTGAGTACCTCAGCTTTCTTCTCTTCTGTTGTTACCAGTCTGCCAGTCTTGCTCATCGAGGCATGCCAGTTACAAGCTTCTTTCTTTAAAACAGTCATGTACTCTTTACTCCATCAGTTCAGAAGATAGACTGATACTAGTAGCAATTTATAAAACCACAGTCATATTTATCGGGAAGCAATGAGTGTGCTTTTCAGCTAACATGGCTGGACCTTTCAACTCCAACACAAACTCCAAAGTCCACTGGCAGCCAAAACGGAGTGCAACGTACAGTAAAAACTCCATTATGGGTCAACCATAATGCAGTCTGTTCCATAAAAGAGTTGAATACTGTAGTAAGCATGCAGTGAACACTACTGAGAAGCAAGAAAATTCTGTTTCCACTTTAATGTCTTAGTGTTTTTCCAGTTTCTGTATTTTCTTGTTAATTCACATCTAGCCTACCAGGCGTGCACAAGAGCACAAAAGTCAGTATCTGTCAGAAATAAAACAATGTTATTTGTATTAGCTCTTCCGTCCTGAAGGAGTGTGACTGGAGGTTTTCACAATCCTCTTTACACTAGGGCAAAACCACACTGAAAGAAAACTACTGTCAACTTTCAGTTTAACCACAAAAATTCTGGATGAAGATAAATTCAGTAAAGAATATAGGTAACACAAAATCTGTGTAAATTGGTTTTTAAAACCAGAGTGTATTTATTGAAACAGACCTTTGAGAGTATGAATGTTACACTTGAATCAAGGCTGTACTTATGAAAGGAAAAAAAGCTTTGATTTCTTTTAAGCTTGGCCTAAATAACAGACAACATGGATATTCCACCCAAGGGTAATGAGGAGTTAACTGTTTCTGTAATTGTATTATCTGCTGTTTGTGCCAGGTGGGAGAACAGACTCATCTCACGGAGAAATGCAGACAGGCACAGACACAGAACTTCACATGCTGTTTTCAACACATGGCTATATATTTATACTTACACAGTTTGAGACATACAACTACCTCATCTCTCAAAGTGCAGCTGATTTTGCATAGCTGGTGTTAGAGATTGAAGACAGGAAGTTTTTTTACATGTGCTCAGCTCCATTTGGATACAGCTAGCTGTAAGAGAAAGAGAAAGAGAAATAAGCCATAACTTACTGCTCCTCAGACAAACACACACACCCCACAGGAGAAGGTGGAACACTACCCTTTGTAAATGATGAACAAAGTGTCAGCCGTAGCCCCAGATGAAATCAAAGTCAACGTCATCACTATCATTAATAGCAGAAGCTGCCATTCGAAAGCAGCAAGGGTTTATGGTGAGGCAAATTAAAATTATTGGAATAGACCTTCACCTGAAATAAATTAGTCTAGCTCCAACTGAGGACATGATCCGTCACCTCAATGGCATACAAAGGGTCTCATAACCTAAGTGCAGTATGACTATAATTTTCTTTCCTTGTGGATTTACATTTAGTTGTTGTCATAAACATTTGATAAAGAGGACACACATGCCTGGAGGTTATGGGACATGTTACTGTAGCAACCAGAATAATAATCTTTTTTTTCCTTACCTGAGTAATAATCCAAAGTATGATCAAAATAAGGACGGTGAAAGTCAAAGAAATTTGTATAACAGTACACCACAGAAGTATATCACCGTCATGTCAACAGTTTTGAAGGAAATAGCATGTACTAGTTTTCCATTACGGCAGCAGAATCTGCACAAGGTCTAATGATCAAAAACATTGATTTATTCCTGTCACAAACCTTCAGCCCCCCCGGCTTCTAATTAAATCTGTCTTACATTCAGCTCTGGTATATAACCCTTCTGTTGTACACAAGATAAAACCACTTGCGGTACCTAACGCCTGAAGCCCATATCATTACTTTGACACAATGTTACCCTCAGACAAAGGACCCAAGAGTGGTGCATGTGGATAGGAACAATATCGGAACAAAATCTGAAAGGCTCCAAAGCGATAAGACAGAAGGAGAGGTTTATTCCATTTTACCACTATGGTTTTATTATTTTTTCAGTTTGCAGAAATCATTTTAGGACTGAAAATAACACTCTAAGTGCAACACTTACCAACTTTGGAGCACGGTTTTAAGATTGATTCTTGAATGAGAAAAAAACGAAGTGTATGCAGCTAATGTCTTTTACATACAATGTACTATGCTGCTAACACAAATTATGACACATAGATTTAAGACCAAAATCTGGATTCTGATAAGACTCAAAAGCAAAGATTTTGCTTCTATTTTTCCAAATACTGAAGATATATGTGGAATTATGGTTTCAAGGGGGTAAATGAAGAGGCAATACAAATCGCATGTTGCTTTGCAATTAAATAGTCTATCTATCTCCTACAGTTAAAGAATAATAATAGTATATCAAGCCTTTCTTCTGACATTTCACAGCTGAGATCCTTAAATTAAAAACCTTAATAATTATATTTTTCCAGTATAAGATATTCAAGTATCTATATAGTTTTCTTTCATGATGCTCACATGTATATTTGTGTGTGCAAGCATTAAAGTGGTAATTTATGATTCTAACATTTTTGCATTTTAAATGATAACACTATGATCTTTCATATTTTTTTCAGATGTTGATTTTCTACCTCTGCTTGACTACAACACAAAATCCACTGCATGTTCAGATAGAGACCTGAAGAAAAGGTTGTGATGCCAGTAAAATATTTCATCTCAAATGAAAGGCATTTTTTTGGTATTATTTAAAAGTAAGGGGAAAAAATGATAAATGTATGCCTCACTGCAAAGAAATTTCAGCTTTGGGTTTTCACTGATTTGTGAAGCAGTTATAGCTTCTTATTCCTATTCAGGTAACATTAAAGCATTCAGTTATTGAGTTTATAGTATGGGTGAAAGAATGTTTCAAGTAAAAATCATTCAATAAAAGTACAAATCCCATTCTGCGAGTAATTAGACATGTTTAAATACAATCACATAGATGCATATATAAACATTCAAAGCACAGTTTCAAATTTCTAGCCTACTGATCACCAAACAAATAAAAACCTGTAATTGCTAAAACTGAAGTACTTGGTGTAATTGATAAAGCAATAACAACTCATGGATTTATTTTATCTTTTGTTTCAATCAATTAGTGTAAGACCAGAGTTAAGTTAGTTTGTATTACATTCCATTAAGCTATGAGGCTTGGGGAGAGAAAGGAACTTCTTTTTTTATGAATCTGTATTTTATGCACCTGTGTTTATAAAACACTTAGCAGCATATCAATCTAATTTTTTTTTTTTTTAAATATAACAATTAAGATCCATGTAGCAGACTGGAAACCAACCAAGAGTCAGCATACTTGGGTTCTGTCATTTTGGGTCTTGTTCCTGTCTTATCTTCACTCTAAACACACAGAGTATGTGTGTGTGTGTGAAACGGATTTTTAAAATCTCCCCTAATAAACAAAAAAATACTTAAACCTCAACATTACATTCTTACAGTGAAATTAAAATCTTTGAAGATCAGAGCAACTTAAAGTATTTATACAAATACATATTTTAATTTAAGCACTGAATAGGGTGGATGCTATTAATGTCAAGGGGATTTTTTTCCGTTTTCCATCTTGTTTAGTAAAATACGAAAGTCACTCCTTTATAATTCAAAAAATACCACCACTTCTCTGTTCGAACAACCAAAAAGATATGAATTCATCCATGCTGGATTTTACTAAAAGGCTTTCTTTTTCTTTTTTCCTCCATTTGATTTATTTATACTATGTATGTTTGACTATTAATTGAGTAGCATCACTCAGTTTTGAATTATATGTTCAAATAGCAGCAATGAGTTTCTTTGCTAAGATTTTTTAAAATACTGCATAAATTACCAAATTTTGGGTTTGATGGAATAGTAACAAAAGCACATAATCCCTCAGGGATTCTTCATTTACTTACTATTATCCTTCTCCAAACAATATGCTTTATTTTAGGAAGACCAACACTAGACTTTCTGTTTCTCTGAAATAGTCTTTTTTATAAGGGATGATACTGTGTGGTGATGGGTGCTAGGTGGATCAGTCCTGCCTTGACTAGTGAAAGAAAATCATTGCAAAGAAAGACCACTGCTTATTATAAGAATGTAGAAAAATAAATACTTTAATTGATAGAATATTTGCTATTATTAAATGAAGAGACCAATTCAAAGGTAAGTGATTTAACCAC
The DNA here is from genome assembly GCF_964289735.1 of Phaethon aethereus. Classification (NCBI taxonomy): domain Eukaryota; kingdom Metazoa; phylum Chordata; class Aves; order Phaethontiformes; family Phaethontidae; genus Phaethon; species Phaethon aethereus. The sequence goes on from NC_138575.1 coordinate 209,670,184, forward strand.
GTGGAAAACTAGGTTATTGGACACCTTCTATATGCAGAGGGGAAAATATTTTTCCAGTGGCTGCACAAGAAATCATATACAAATCGACATATGTAACCCATTATTACCTTAAATTGAATAACAATTCATCATAAGCCATATTGTCCCAATCCGTTCCTAAATGGAACATGTCAATACAAATTATAAACTTCCATGAACAATTTAAAAGAAGAGCAGACATTAATTCTCTTTCATCTGCTATCCAAAACTTTTGTGCAGGGACCTTTTTCCTTATATATTTTAGCTGTTTTATTTATTAGGTGCTATATCTTTGTGGCAGGACGGTCTCTTTATGAAGCTGTGTATTACCTACATAATGGTCACTACTTTTCAGTTAGGGATTAATAGGTTTCTGTAAAACAATTAATAAAATGCAAATACCATTCAGCTCTGTTGTTAAATTATGTAGATAGATTTTCATTTTTTACTGGTGTAAACCAAAGTAACTCCAATGAAATCAACGGAGTGGCACTACTTCATATCATCCAAGAATTTGGCTTAGATTCCTGCTTGCTGTAACTCATTGCTTAGCAATTTTAAATCAGGCTGTCCTTGTGCAGCAAATCGAGAACACTAAATAGTTCTACACTAGCGCTGGGTGTGCAGGGAGACAACTTTCACTATTCATTAAACTCCTCCCAGAGCAATTTCTGTTCAGGGCCTGTTCATGTTTATCTCATTCCTTTTCCTTCATGGTGCCTCAACAAGAAACCTTTTCCTCTCTACTGCATGAGCGCTTTTGCTATGAAGGCGTATGCTTGAGTGAGAACCTTTCTCCCTGTGCAATAAGCATGCCAACGCCATGGTCAGGAGATTCCCTTGTGAAGTGTTATACAGGGCTTCTCATGAAAGAAATCAGGGAGAAGACATGAAACCTGGGGTTGACTAGGAATTGTCACTACTATAATGCATTTTGGGGATTACAATGACCTTGTGAACCTGTAATTGGGTGTCTTCAAACATTCCCAGTTACATTGCAGGTACCCTCTAGCTCCTATGACTGCACTAAACAAAAAGCAGTTCACATTGGTGAGATCTGGTAAAATGTCTGTTCTCTATTTAATGCCCCAGAAATACAGAAAGTCGGACACAATTATTTAGTATTTGAGCTACCTGAGTTTGGCTTGACATTGATTTAATGAAGGTAGTTAGTCTCAGATCTTCAAAGCTGTTTAGTCACCTGTCTCCCATTAAACTCAGTGGGAATTCAACATCTAAACAACTTGCGAAACGTAGCTTTAGTCTTTTTAGTCTCCTGGCTTCATTTCCCAGTACACTAGGACTTTCTTTCCACAAACTTGCTTTTTGATTAGAGGATGGAGAGGGAGAGAAACATGGGACATTCCTGCAAGTCCCCATGCCTAGCCAGAGCTGCATCAGATTCCACTATTTGTTTGCTTTGTGCCTCATTTGCCTCTCATTGTAAAAATAACCAAAAATTAATTAAGTTAAAATATAGAAGTAAAGCAGTACCTCTCTTCAAAAGAGTGTGCAAAAAAGACTTACACTAATGACAGTCCCTTGCTCAGTGTAGTGGTAATGGTGGAAATGAGAATCAGAATCTGCACGAGAAGTGAGGTACCTGTCCAGGCAATTTTGTCACTTGTGTAACAATGCACTCAGCGAATGGCTAAGAAATGCACAGCTTTACTTCCCCAAGGCACACTGCTCTTCTATTAGGGTGTCACAAAAACAGTTATGCATATTTCAACATTATATATCTATAAGATTCCCCTAAAACCACTTAAAAACAGTAAAATTAATCCGCTGGCCAGAGATAATACAGGCAAAAGTCCAAGGGAGAAGAACTTGTGAGGAAATTTAGAGGGACATGGATAACTGGACACAAAATGAATGGACTACTGCCTCTTTGCTGTGTAAACAGCAGATTGCGGTACTGCTGTTCTTCAAGGATAAAAATGTTATTTCCCAATCCCACACAAAAGATGTTTAGTTTCTTCTCAAACCACATAACAAGCACTGAAGAAAAATAAGGACCTGACTTCCTTCCTCTGTTTCTGTGTTCTGACTTCCTCCCTCTGTTTCGGTATTCTACATTCATTGCCCTTGCATGGCACATATGCTCTTATTATTCATTATCTGTAGACAAATAGTACATAGAAGTCCCACCAAAGATCAGAACCCCCTTGTGCTGGACACTGGACAACAACATAGTAAGAGGCAAGATACCCTGAAAATTTTATAGATTAAGCAGACATGAGCAAACATGGGAGATGATAGATAAATAAAGTCAGACTAAGTAGCTTACTAAAGATCATAAAGGACACCTGTGGTAGGCCGGAGATGTGGTCCCATCCCAACTCATTACAGCAGGAGACCCCAGCTTTAAGATCTATGTCAGGTTAGCCAAGGGAAGATGTGTAACCCCAGTGCTGCTCCCTGTTCATACATGAAAGGCACTTAGGAAGGAAAGCAGGCTGTATCAAGCAGCCCACCGCCAGACCTCCTCTTGGAGCTCCTCAGCTATAGCCAAAGAGAACGGAGATTGACTCTTTAAGGGCAGACGTGAGGTTGACTAATACCTCCTCTGCAAGGCATCTTTGTGTACCAAGAGAAGTATGGGATGGCTGAGCTCCCAAGGCAGGCGAAATTATGTGTCGGGTGCAGTAAAGTTGAGCTGAGCACAGTTAATAAATCCAGTGGTTTTGGGATGCACATTTCACCTGTAGGCCCAGTCCGAAGGGAGGGCACATGTGGCAGAGGGGTTGAGTGATACATAACTAAAGCACAGGGTTACCCCAGCATCATGGAAGTTCATTGGCCAAGGCCAGATATAAAAGTGTACTTCTGGATTGTGTGATATTTGCTGATAAATCCCCACACTTCACTTGCGTTTTCATTAACCCTTTTTATTCATCTGTTATTCAGGTTTTGAAACTAGTTCTCCTTCAAGCACTGATTTACTGAGGTACAACCATTGCTTCATTTAGTTGTGCTCAGCCCCTAACACCCATGCTCACATATCTAAAGCCAGACCTGGAGAGTAATAGAGTAAATCCAGGCTCTGTTGGGCACCAGCCGCACAATTACCTATGTAAGTTGTTCCTCTGAGTGTTGCTGGAGTTTCCTTTTCATGATGGCTGTGAGGTAATGCCTTTAGTCAGATCCTCCAAAGCCTTATGAATATTAATTCCAGAAAATAATTTGAGAAAATAATTAAATTGTTAAGTCGATAGCAGATAGATTTTAACAAGCCACTACGTACAGTCATGTCCAGTTTTTGTTGTAGGGACTACTGACAAATGCAGAACGAAAAAATTCATTCAATCACCATTTATTTTGTCATCTGTTTTCCTTTGCTGGCAAAAAGGCTTTCCTCTCACTTCTGCATTTATTTATGTAATTTCATGGAGTGATATAGTGGAGAAACAAACATTCACTTGAATATTTCTTCCCTAATACGTAAAACATGAGGGACCCTAAGGGATCAGGTTTTAAAAAACAATAGCGTACTTCTAACAGCAACAGCAACAAACAGAAATTTTTCCAGATACAAGTTATCTGAATCCCCAAATATAATATTTATCTTTGATTTGTTGCTCTGTCTTGCCTACAGTTAGCATAAGAACTATCTCAGCTCAACAAAACTACTTACAGAGAATATACATGCAATTACATTGAATCTGGCTTAAAGGCTGAGCTGGTTTCTGATAGGACAGTGGAGGAGATAAGCCTCTTTTTTAATTTTGATATAGGACATTTAGTATCAAACCTGAAGGTATTATATATTGTTCTTGATCCTCTGACTGCAAAGAGGTGGCACTGAACCCCACAGTGAGGTTTATTTAAAAAAAAACCTGCAGTATACTGCCGCTGCATGCAGACAGAAGTTCACATTGACATAAAAAAAGATCTCTATAGGACTATTCAAGGGAAGTTTCGCCTCGTTTTCTTCAGTTCACGGAGCCATGTTTTTATTATTTTGGATCTGAATGCTTGAAACAAAATTATTACATTTGTCATATAGTGCATCTAACAGATTTGTTTCAATACTGCGTAACTTCAGCTTTATGCATTCTCTGTTGATTTCATAATATGGCATAAAACTCCGAGTGATAACTTGTTTTATCTGTTTAAAAAAACAGAATTAAAACTTAGAAATTTTATGTCCAATTTTATTTCTGGGTTTAATGTATTAGTAACAGATCTTGTGATAAATTTCATCATCACTTTTTTATGAAGCATGATTTTAAAATTTCGTTTGACTATAGTGAATGTTCATTTTGTTACAAACACCATATGAAAATATGACACATGACATGCTTTCTCTAAAGAGCATACCATTACAGGGCGTGTATTTCAGAAGTTCTATTATAAACCATCTGATCTACAAGGTATCATAGCTACACAACACCATTTTCAGGATAATACAACTTATTCAGAAAGTCTGCCTTTTTAACATCACCCTCAGTAAACCTCTGAATGTGTCAGATGTCCCAGGTGAACCAGAAAACCATCACATTATTGATATATATGAGAATTATCACTATTAAATATAAAAATGTGGTAGATAATAAAAAGATGTTCTGTAAAATATGAAAAAAAATTTCCACTCAAGATAAACATGCATCCAAAGAAAAAGAAAAGGAGGTGAGAACAAGGACCAAGCACCTTTATAAAAAAATCACCTGTGAAATTAGTTTCCAATTTTGGCTATTGACTTTGTTATAATTATCAGAACAAGCAACACTGCATGTCGATACTGTGGGGTTTTTGTTGTTGTTGTTGTTGTTTATTTTGTTTTTCTGAATACCTGAACTATTGTAGTGAAATAAGTGAAAATATGAGACAATTTTGTAAATTCACATTTTAGACCATTTTCGGGAAAGAAGTTCGATATTCTACTTAACAGAAACCTCAATGCCACTTTCATTGTACTGGATCATTTGGATTTATGAGAACTTTCATCCTTAAAGGGAATTTAGTCACCTTCTGGAAGTACTTATATCTTTCACTCACTATAAAGATATCCTGAACAACTAGTCTAGCCTGTATGTAGTCATTAATTTGCTTTTTTTTTCCAACAGAAATGTCTAGGACAAAATGGTTTTGTCACAAAACGCTATCACATGAGGAAAAGACATATCCAAAAAGAAACAGAAGTGTTTTCTGTTCCAGTGGCCTGTACTGAAAGAAACCCCACCTCCAAAAAACAAAACCCTAAAAGAGTATATCTGATGATGATATTTGTGAGCTCAGTAGGAGAATAAAGTAGCTGGCATTCTGGTGAACCTTCAAAGCCCCAAAGAGATGACTGATGTACAACTTGATGTCATGAAAGGATAGAATCTGTGAGTGTGAAGTGACCACACATGCATTATTGGAAGTGTTTTCTCTTTACTTTGGTCTCCGTGCTTTTTTTTAATCTATTCAGCAGTTAGTCGTATGATCCCGAAAAAGATATTATGCATTTATTCATAAGAAGTATCTAAAAAAATAACAAATAAAGGAGACAAAAATAAAAGAGAATCTATTGATTCACCTTTTTTTTTTGATTTATAGAACAAGATTTTCTACTTAACTGGAATAAACTATTTGTTATAAGACTTGTTCACAGGAGTAATGGGTATTTTTCATTGTTTTCAGTTCAGCATGAAAACTTACTCTGACATGTTATTGTCTTTCACACAATCTGAAATCTGGGTTTTAACAATAAAGTGAATGTTCCCATGGGTCAGAATTTCAGTTTTTGAGCAATGCTACAAAGAGGTAAGTTTTTTATTGTCATTTATATTAAGGATAATTTTCATTACCTTCTAAGGACAAAGTTTAATCAGGATTTATATTAAGTATTAATTTTGTTATGCAAATATAATTTATAAAGTAAAAGTATCGCATTGCAACAAAAAAAATCACAATTACAGATTTTAATATATTTAAATCTATCAAATGTGTTTCATCTCAAGCTCAACTTTTATTTGTCTAGTGAAAAATTTTTGAGGAAAAGTATAATCACTTAAAATTACTTGAACTGACATGATTTTTACTGGATACACATACATATTTATCTAGTGTAAGCTTTGGGAAATTAATTATCTTTATGTTAATAGATAGTAATGATTCCTTCCAATCAGCTTTATCTTAATGTAGTTCTCTCCATTACTGATGATGGGATTCATACCAGCTGACCTGTAATAAAAGGCAGTTGCATTAGCCACATAATCAAAGCTCTCATAGAACTGCACAGCACATTTTGAAATGAAAAACCTTTTGGGGGGGTGGGTGTCAGTATTACTTAGGCAATACCATAAAATCTATTACCAAAAATGAAGAATAATGCAGCATGACAGTCATAAAAGGTGGAATGAAAATGCTCATTTAATAAGAAGAATGGAGTTGCTTTACTGGAATTTTCCAATGACATTTTTCGGTAGTTTTTTGAGCTTTTAGCTCCCATTTGGTTAGTTGGGTCTGGTTTTGTTACTAGTGCTCCCTTTTGGCACATAAACTACCGAATCAACATGATTAACAAGGTTTGTAACATGGAGATATATGACAGTTACACAACCATTCTCTCCAGCCTGCACTTTAAGGTTAATTTGAGGCCAAGTTCACATTATTCTAGACTAAGCTGTCCAAGCAGGAGGCTATTCCATGCCTAGCCCTCATGGTCCTTGCCAGTGTTTTCTGCTTTCTGAACATTGTGCTGAAAGGGGAAGGCGAGAGAGGAGATGCATTGAGATTTTAGTGGGAACTCACCATGTCCTATCCATTATTTGAGTGTAGGAGGTAAAAGAAGGAAATAATTAATCACTCTTTGGAGGTATGTCCTAGGGCAGCATGGAGAGAAGACCAGGGGCAGATTTCCTCTACAAACTCTTTGATATACACAGTTAAGATGATTTTTAACACTTAAGCACAGACAACTCTAAAAGCCCATAACCTCTTTGTTGAATATAAAAGCTACAGACCTGACAAAGTTTCTACCTGTTTTACACTGTCAGTGAAGTAACCATGACATAGCAGGGGAGAGGAAAGGACAGAAAATTTAATTTCTCAATGTCAACATAAAAATAGATTCTTAACAATAGTACTCTCTGGAAGGTTTCCAGGGTTTGGTACACAAGCTGACAAGGAACCGTGTTAAAATGCAGTTGCAGAAGTAATGTGAGGAAGTGAGGACATGATTTTTAGAAACCTTTGAAATATATTGATCCTATAAATAAAGGATCATTTATGTCTAGGTCAACAAGGAACATACACTGGTATTTAACTTAAAAGTTATAAAAGATTTGAGGTGGTTGTTTTTGGTTTTGTTTTGTTTTAATAAAGATTAGGAGGAATCTAACAAGGGAATAAGAGAAAACAGTCCAAGATGATTCATCCCCTAAGTGTAAAATCTTCATCCTCAAAAAAGATAGAATTGAATAAACCTCAAATAGGAAACATCAAAGAATAATCTCACCACATAAATACGGACCTAAAAATAGACAACCAGATCAAAGGAAAACGTGTTTATAGTGTCCTAGAAGTCTATAAATACTGAAAATCTATAAAGTAAGACAAATGAACTGAAGTGACTGATTTGAAGTGAGGACATGGACATAATAAGCATGGAAAAACTTGGACTGAGAAACAGACCACTTGCATGCCTTGAGAAATGAGTAGATAATATATGACTGACAAAGTAGATCAGGCTGCTAGTGAAAAGCTTCATAAGTTAAAGAAAGCTGAGGGTTAAATACAGTAAATACATTAACCATGACAATTACCACAATTTTTGTGAACCAAAATGTCACGCTTAGCTTAAAGGTATATATTGTTTGGGTTACATTATATTATCCTGTGTCCATGATAATGACTCAGAAATGCTAATATTAAGGCGACTACAAGGAAAGAAAACAATAACAATTGCACAATTTAATTAACCCTCAAACTATCTGGAGAAAGGTAACAATATGTTATGATAAAGAGTTAAATAGTGAGATACAAAAATGACTGCTTTGTGAAACAACCAAAAGGAGACTATGTATGATTCAAAACGCAGTAGCTGAAGCTGCAGAGGCACACTCCTTAAACAATGTGCTCTCTCAGACTTCCCTCATTCAAAATCCCAGCATGATTGAAAAGTTCTCCCTCCTCCCCAAACTATATCAGCTTCATATAAGAGAAACTTCTGAAAAAACCCTCAAGAAAGCATGGTAAAAGCAAATTAGAGTAACTAAAGTGAAGGAATTGTATGAAAATACATGGACAACACTGTTTAAAACCATCATGGCAGAAGCAATGTGCAACCTCTTGCAAAAAGGTGTTTAAAAAAATCAAAGAAAATAAAACCAGATCTCATCGTTATGTGACAGGGCAAAGAAGGCTTTTAGAGCATGAGGGAAGCTGTGCTGAGCCAGACCAAAGTTCATCCAAGCTCCATGTCCCATTTCCATCAATGATGACAAGCAGACTTCAAAGGAAGATCAAAATGTTGAGGCATGCAGTGAATACCCTCTGAAATTCTCAATGATTTACTACTCAGGAGTTTCTTGAAACAGAAATGGCTTTTTAGTAGAATCAGGTCCCTGGTTTTCCTGTCTAACTTCTCAAAAGGATATTTTTGTCCATGAACTAGTCCAGTTGCTTTTTCAATGCATGCAAACCTTCAGCATCCACAATATCCTGAGCAAAATTCTTCCAAAATGTAACCTGTGGAGATGCAGCTGCCTCCAACTTAGCACCCAGGTTTGGCTCAGTTTTACTGAATAACCTGTTTTTCAACTGTAAGGGGATATGTACTTTAACGCCTTACAAGGTAAGGAAAGTAAAATACGCAAACTGAGGTGGGAAGGTGACAATTAGCAACTCAGGGTTTCAAGAGAAAAATACTGACATGAAGCTACTAAGATCTATGGAAAAAGCAGAGAATCTGCTTTTTACCAGCACCAAAGACCAACCCATGCTAGAGCACAACAGGGCTGACATTTCCTTACCACCGTCCAACTGCTGATCCAGAGACTTCTCATGCGTCTGACAGGCCCACAGGCATAAGAATGGCAGTCGTTGCTCCCTGTTGGGTTCAGTAGCCATTAAATAATTGCAGTGTGCTTGTAAGTGGTTCATATACTGCTTGCAGTGTCTTTTTGTGTACAGTAAAGAATGCTGTACACATTCTTGCTTTGAACCTACCACCTGCTAACAGCATGTGATAATCTCATTCTTGCTTTGGAAGAGAAAATCAACCATCTGCTTCTTTTTATCTTTTCCTTTTCCCTTGTGACTGTACAGATTTTTGTCAAAGCCTTCCCTCAGTTGTCACTTTTCAGACTGAATAGTCCCTGTCTATTTATGAATTCCTTTGACTGCCATTCTATATTTTTCATTATTCTTGGTGTCTTTCTGTGAACCCCTTCCAGTTCTGTTACAACCTCTTTTAGATTTTGGGATAACAGCTTTTTACACTGATATGATTATGTTTTCTGTTTTCCTTTCTACTCTTCTCTTAATAATTCCTAAGATTCAGTTTACTTTTTTGACCACTGCTGAGTACTGACCTGACATTTTCATGGAGCTATTCATCACAACTCTAAGATCCCATTCCTGAATGATAACAGTCAGTACAGAACACCTCACTAAAGAAGAAAGTATCCTTTAAAAGCAGAATTTGTATCCAGACAAGGAAAATAAAAAAAGAGCATAAGCTCTGTCATTCTAAATGTAAAAGCAAAAAACAATGCTGAAAAAGGAATGGGCTTCTAAATGAGTAAAACTAATATTAAAATATATACATTGTATTTGGTTTTCATGGCAAGATTTTGGTAGAGAAAAGGCTGCAAGGGAAAGGGAAAAAAAAGGCTGCCCTGTGAGAAGTGACCAGGGGCTTTCCCCATGTTGGACACAAGTAGTTCCAGCCACCTCCAAAATGGACCCACCATTGGCCAAATCTGAGCCCATCAGCAATGCTGGTAGCACCTCTGTGATAATATATTTAAGAAGGGGTAAAAAATACTGCACTTCAGGTGTGGGAGAGGAGTGAGAAAATGTGAGAGAAACACCCTGCAGACAGCAAGGTCAGTGAAGAAGGAGGAGGAGATGGTCCAGGTGCTGGAGCAGAGATTCCCCTGCAGCCCATGATGAAGACCATGGTGAGGCAAGCTGTCTCCCTGAAGCTCATGGAGGTCCATGGTGGAGCAGATACCACCTGCAGCCCATGGAGGACCCTGCAGCAGAGCAGGGGGATGTGCCCTGAAGGAAGCTGTAGTTTGTGGAGAACCCACACTGGAGCAGGCTCCTGGCAGGAGTTGTAGGTTGTGGAGAGGAGACCATGCTGGAGCAGGTTTGCTGGCAGGAGCTGTGGCCCAATAGAGGTCCCGCACTGGAGCAGTCCATTATTGAAGGATGGCACCCTGTGCAAAGGACCCAGGCTGGAGCAGTTCATGAAGAACTGCAGCCTGTGGGAAGGGCACACATTGAAGCAGGGGAAGATCATGAGAAGGAAGGGGCAGCAGAGATGAAGTGTTATGAACTGACCACAACCACCACTCCCTGTCCACCTATGCTGAATAGGGGGAGGGAAAAAGAGTCAGCAGTGAGCTTGAACCTGGGAAGAAAGGGGTATGTGAGTAGAGGATGTTTTTAGATTTGTTCTTATTTCTCATTATCCCACTCTGTTGGATACATACATTAAATTTATTCCCCAGAGTCAAGTGTGTTTTGCCTGTGATGATAATCAATGAGTAATCTCCCTGTCCTTATCTTGACCCACGAGCTCTTCAAACGTATTTTCTCCCCCTGTCCTGCTGAGGATGAGACAATTGAGATCTAAAAAGAACAGAAAAGTTGTGGCCTCAGCAGAGGAGCTGACTGAATATTTTGCATCAGTGTTCACTGTGGAAGTCAGAGGGAGTTTTTCCTATGACAAATGAGTCATGGAAACAGTCTCAGACTGAAGTGTCAGTCTAAGAGGTTTTAAAATAAATTAATCAAATGAAGAATAAAATATCTCCAGTTCCATATGTTATTCATTCAAGAGCTCTGGAGGAACTCAAGTAGTAAATTGCATAATTGTT